>NW_022900913.1:19895432-19960381 GCF_012274545.1 Fukomys damarensis
CATACAAGAGAAATCATGGAATATTTAAGCTTCTTTGTCTGAGTTACTTCACAACATTATGGTCTGAAGATGAATTCACTTTCATAAATTACTCATGTATCCTTTTTTATGGCAGACTGGTACTCTATTGGGTATAAATATCATATTTATTATCAATTCATCTATTGATGAACATATAGGCTGTTTTCCGGATTTAGCTGTTACGTATTGCACAGTTGATTTCTTGATAGTAACTAATGATTTGTGAATAAATGAATTATCCATTTTTCAGAAGTTATTACTAGGCTGTAGCCTCAAGTTAATATATCCCGTTTGTATGATTCTCTCGAATAAAATATTTTGAATTTTGACATAATTTTAGAGGGCATATCATGTTTATGCTTTTTGATGTCATATATTTTCTTCAAATATTAAAGTTTGTTTGGGTCTCATTTAAAAAAAAATAGTTGGATTTTAGCAAAATGAAATATAGAAGCCAGTGTCAGTAACTAGAATACACACAGGCTGACAGATGAAAAAAAAAAGAAAAAAAAAAAGCATTTGGATTCTTTACATTCTTGCCAGTCTGATGCCTTAATACAATCAGCAAAGTGCTGCAAGGATTCTGCTTCTGTTTATTCATCAAGTAAAAAAATGCAAATTTTCCCTTCCCTTTTGGATATAAAGTCCTGTGAAATATGATAAAGTAAAAAGAACGCTTGAATAACAGAATTACATAGACATGTCCATTACAAGAATGAGAAATATTTTTGATTATTCATTAAGTACTATGTGAAATATATATTAAAAAATCTAGTAGATATCCTTTGCAAGAGAACAACTAATATACACTTTAGAGCAATTATTTTTTATCTTTAAATGTTACCATTAAAAAATCTCAATCTAAAATTTAGTCCTGCAGTGATATATGTTAGAAAGTGTCAATGAAATGCATTCACATCTAATTTGAGCCCCACCTGGATGTTGGAATCTTAAAAATAATAAACTTTACTACCCTATAACCTTTAAAACAAATACTTTGTGATGGATTTGTCACCTTGTAAGTAATTGGTTTGAAATTTTTGTGAATAGCTTTGAAAGCACACATTCACTATCACTTACTGTACAAATGCATGCCTATCTTAAATCCTGCAGATTATATTTATTTGACTTCTATCTCTTAAATTTGGTTTCTGTATTGTTTGCAATCTAAGAGATAAAGTTTGTTTCTATTTTCATTTTAGACTACCTCATGAATACACATACCGATTATGATACCCATCATATGCTATTTGCAAATGAAATTGTGCATATGCACATCACATACACCATCTAGCTACTTGCATATCACATATATAAACATACAGTAGAAGTAAAAATGTGTTTTGCCAACTCTACATCAGTTGAGAAGTTGATTTAGAAATTCCTTTAATATCAAACACTCATGGTAGATATTTTTTTCTATATTATATTTAAAAATACGGGCTCATGATGCTTCTGGATGCCTGGAGGCAGGCATTACCATGCCGAAAGAGACTCTCTTTACGTCCTTGAAGGAGTCTGAGAATGCATCTGTACAGGCCTTTTCTAAATGCATTTGCCAGCTTACGGACAGAAGAACTAAAAAAGTTGCTAACATTACTGAAAAGTAGAAGTCATTCAAGAATCACATGCTTAGGACTGAAAACGGTTGTTTTTCTTTTTCCACATAACACAAATGAAACATTTCTGGTTCTCCCATCCCTCTGTTACCTTCAATGTTAAAGAACAACACCCACCTGGCTAGTATTATGCGCGTCTCCTAAAGGCATAGAAAAATCCCTCCGCACCTACTTATAACCATCACGACTCTATCCCAAATAGTAGCCAGTCACAAACAACCAGAAGTTTCTCAGTAAAATAGGAATTGTAACATTCGTTCCACCAGTAAAGTCAGTGGAATGTAGTATTTGTCTTGTTGCCAGGTAACCTGAAAATTAGATCTTGTTTATTATTCAGTAATAGGTAAGTCAAATTATTTATTTCCTCTAAGCTTTATTTCTACCCTTTCTAAAACTGCAGTAAACAGGATTGACACGTAAGTGCTGGATGTTACATAAAAATAAGAAAATATTATGAGCTTATTTTAGCCTCACTAAATTATGTTTCCAAACTCTTTAGAAGGGTTAAATATTATGCTTGTAAATTAATTATTTAAATTATAATTTGAAGTATCTTAGAACTATTTTAACTTATTGTATGGTTCCTGGAAAATCAAATATATGAGGCATGAGTCTTTAAGCTTCTTTCTGTAATATTGTTGGTAACAAAAAAAGAATGGAATAGATCTATATTTGACATCGATTCATTAATTAATTTATACACCTCGTGGTGTTTACAAATATGATTTATTTTCAAAATTAAATACTTTGTTAATTATTATGATTCTGTCACCAGTATGAATAAAATAATAATAAATGAGCAATTTATGAATAGAATTCCATTGCTTTATCTAATTATGAATCTTCACATAACCATGTACTTAAAAATTATGCATTGTAAGCATTTTTAAATGTTCTCCTCGGTAGTAGTTTCCTGACCGCTCTTTTTGACACATCAATGAAAGACCTATTCCAGAGCTTCAACAATTTTCCACTTGTTTTCTTTAAATCCACTTGTCAAGGCAATTTTCAAACTTTCCTAAAATGAAGCTCCAAGAAATTAATTAGTTTGTTTGATTATATTTTTCACTGCATTGCTCTCAGCCAAAAAAAAAAAAAATCTCTTTTAAGTTGCAAAAATAGTTTGGTGATCTCCATTCACAATTTGCGTTACTGGCTTTGAATATGGCTCTAAGATATCTTTTTTTAGTTATTGCTCATGTTTTTTCTCATAAAAAAACGTGGACATTTGAAATATCAAAGCACTAAAGTCATTAGTTAAAGTCTCTAAATAAATCTTATTTTTTAAACTTTTATTAACGAACAAACTGCAGATACAGTAGCTTACTCCAAAGTAATGGGATACTCATTCAAATGGCTTTCATTGCTTTTATTGAACATAATATCATATTTTAGACATCTTTGACTCTTTTATTATTCTATTTTCAAAGATGAAATTTTAATGTTACTTTTTAATAGAAAAATGTTTAAAATACTAAACTCGTTCAATATATCTGTACATCCTATTTGTTTTGTATGGAACTCATTGAAGTTATGTCTTAAATTTAATGTAGCTCCTTTATTTATATTAAGTATGTGGGACAGACACAAAAACACCAAGGATGATCAGACTGAATTACAATGTAACCAAATTATTTTTACAATGACATGCCTTGTACTTTGCAAACTCATTAAAAAATACATTCTATTTGCTCTCTTTTGAGTGTTCAGCACTATTTTACAGATGAATGAGTTGATGTTCACTATTCTGTTCAAGTTCTGGTTGAATGATGTTCTTCTAGCATAGTGCTCATATCTTAAGACTAATAATAAGATCTTTTGAATAGCACTTTTTAAATCTGAATGACAATAAGTTATAATCTAGCATCAGTAAGAATGGCTATTTTCCAATGAACTATAAATAACACATGCTTATGAGGAAGTGCAGTAAAATGACCTCTCATAAAATATTGGTGGGTATGTAAATTAGGGCACTTATTATGGGAAGCACTATGTATATTCCATTTCTACTTCTGGGTATATGTCTAAGAGAAATGAAACTAACACACCAAAGAGATGACACCAGGTCCCTGGTTATTGTGGCACTATTCACAATAATGGAACAACAACAACAACAAAATGGAACCAGCCATAGTGTTCATTAATAGATAAATAAAAGAAGCGTGGTATGTATACACAGGGGAATACTATGTTTCCATAAAAATGAGTGAAATCCTGTCTTTCAGTGAGGAGAAGTGACGCTTATCTGGAGTCCTGGCAGGCTGGGCGGTTGAGGCAAGAAGATCACAAGTCTGAGAGCAGCCTAGGAAATCTAGAAACTTAGTGAGGGCCTGTCTCAAACTGGAAAAAAAAATAAGAAAAGAAAAGAAAAAAAGCTGTCATTTGAAACAAAATGCATGGAATTAGAAGATATCTGGATAAGTGGAATGAAATTAATTCAGAAAGACATATACCACATGTTCTCTTTCATGTATGGAAACAAGAAAAATGAACCTTAATATAGAATAGGGATTAGAAGTTAGGAAATGTAGAGGGATGAGTAAATACAGGGATATAAATTTGAACAGTCAGTGTACCATGTGTGAATGTCTGGAAATATAATGTTGAGCTCTAATAATCTGTGCTATAAATCCTTGCTAATGAAGCATACAATTTGAGAATTTATTTAAAAATAATAATCTGGGCCTTAGAATCATGAGATTAAGTAACATGGAAATATTTATTGATTAGTTTGCTTGTGTTGAAACCTTTGAAAGAATATATGTTCAAGATGTTTACATTTTTTAAAGTTGGGGGAAAGGTAGTCACACACTTGTTGGTTGAGAGTGGGAGCTGATACTCTGACACACGGCATGATTGTATTGTACCAGTTCTACAATTTGACAAAAGTAGACGTGAAAATCAATGAAATTGAGCTGTCTTATTTGAAATATAATTAGATAAATACACTTAATATCAGGACTAAGAAACATGATTTTTCTCACATATTTAAATGAGGTCATTTCATTGATAACCTATCATCTGCATTCAAATGAAATTGGGAAAGAGTATTACAATGCATAAAGTCCTCAAATTTGAAAACTTATGTAAAATGACCAATTATTCAGTGATTCTTGCTTGTAACGACTTGAAATTTATTTCAAGACTTATATCATTACTCTGTCCTGTAAGAATGGATAGTATTTTATGACAGTCACTGAGCAGAAAGAGTAATCACTAGAAAATAATTTCCCTTCAGTCATATCTGTAACAGATGTTTGGAATGTTCCAAAAGTTAATGTCCCCTACATATACTTCATAAAGTTGAGAATAAAAAGTAAGGAAAAAAAAAGGAATAATGCTGTGTCCCCTTTGCTAGGAAAGATAATAATCACTTATTCTAATAAAATAAGTATATAAAATGCTATATTGATTTGAGTCTTCATCTTAGAAAATATTTAGAGGAAGTCTTTTATTAGCTCACTCATAGGCATGTGAGAATTAAAGTGTCATATAAATTCTTTGAAAAATTGTACTGTATTTTTAGGGTTTCACACCAAAACTGCAAGTAAAGATGTTATTCATGTTTGGTTTTCTTGATTATGAGAGATTTATACCCACTCATTAGTGTTTTAAAGTTGGAATCATCTAAATTACAATATGGTAACAAATTTACAACAATATTTAATTCAAATATCTATGAAATTTAAGTATTTTTACTGCCAAGAAAATAAAAATTGGCAACTCAGATATTCCATGTTGCCTAAATTGAGCTTCCATTTGGCTAGGAAAATGTTGGAGCATGAATGTGTTTGTGGACTCTAATGTAAATAAGTTTTCAAATATGCAATATCAGATAATTATGAATTTGTATTCTTCTAAGAAAAAATGTGACAGTTATTCAAAAATAATCCTTTGTGACAATATAGCAGAGCAGAATAAAGGCCACTGACCAGCTAGGTTATAATACTCTAAGACTTATTATTTTCTACCACTCCCACTTGATTTTTTGGCATGCTAATGAGTGTCAATAATTATAATGAACAAGTTTCCTTGATGGGTTATCTCATGGTAGAAGTAATGAGGAAGAAATGTGCACAGAGTCAAATGAGATTAAATATTTTTACTGAATTTTGTAATGTATTATGAGCAAACATCCTGTTTCTTCCTATATACCAATATCTACAATTTTAAGGAGCAATTTTTGTAAATAAAGAATATATGTTAGCTTTTGGTGTCATGGGATCTGCAGAGTATGGTCATGTAGGTATGTACCATAGCCATTATTACACATACAGATTAGAATTCAAGGAAATTTTTATTTTAAAAGTCAAGCAATATATTTACATGGTCATAAAAACTCAACAGTAGTTCTTAAATTTATCAAAATAAAATTCAAAATGAGTAGAAATTTTATCAGCAATAAGTACTTGTTAATTACTATTTTTTTCAAATCACGCTGTTTGATCTAAAACATACATCTATGTGTATACAATTGCATCTATATATGTGAGTTTATATTACATACATATTTTAGCACATAATTTCTATCTTCCCAATTAAATTTATAAAAATTACTTGTATTAGCTTTTCTTCAGAGATTATGAAAAATCTAATATGGTAGAAATTTTTATTTTGTTTTTATCTGGCCCATGTACTTAAGATACTGGATTTATTATATATTTTTTAAAGATTTGTACAGGAAAAAAGTGAAAGTACATTTATATATTAGCAATATTCTTGCCTTGTGCTTTTTGTTTATTTTCATATGTTTCTTCTAAAATACAAACCTAAATTCAGTTAAATTTTTCAGTGTATATCTGTTTTAATTTTATAACAGTCTGAATCATCAATAGCTATGAGCTAATATCTACAGCTAAATTTGAAAATTTTTTTTACAATGTTATTCATGTTCACCCTTAATGACAGATAAAGCAAATAGCTAAAATTACAATTTTTTTTTCTACAACCCAAGTGGAAAAGCAGAACCACCACTAAGATCACTACATACCAGAAAAACTGCTAAATCTGAGAAGTATAATATGTAATTTTCTGTTATTTATTCCATTTTATGTACATGTTAGCAGAACTAAAAGACATTAGATCAGTTAACATTGAGTCACACAGCTTTTCATTCAAACTAACAGTAATTTTCCAAAAAACATTAATGTCATGGGCATTGGTATTTATCTGAATGAAACAGCAGAACAAAATGAATTGTGATTTTGTCAATTATAAATTTTCTCTTCTTTCTTAATATTAATGGGTTACATAATTAAAAATCTGAAGGAAGAACAAACTATAAAGCTGAAACAAGAGCTATGCATGTTTCCATCTGGCAAAGGCGAGCTCAAAAGACATAAATGTTCCCAAATTCATTAATTAAAAATCAAGAAAACATAACAACACAAGCCAAATTTTAATGAAATGCTTTAGCATAGATAGGTAAATAGATAATATATGCATAACTATATCATCAATGATAATATTTAGCACATGGTAGTACACAAATAAGTACATAAAATTTTACACAAATCTGTTAGAAATTAGGGAAATGTGACTTAAAACTATAGTGAGGTGGCACCTATACTTGCTAGGATGACTAAAACAAAATAAAATAAAGCTGACAGTACAAAATTTTATCAAATGGTGTAAAAGAATGACTGGGTGTAATACATCTTTGATGAGCATAGAAAAATAATACAGTCAGTTTGGAAGCTAGTTTAGTAATTTCCTATAAAGTCAAACATTGACTTATGTGACTTGGCAATGACAACTAGAAAAATAAAAATTATGTACAATAAAAATCCATACATGAATGCTTTAGAATAATTATCTGATCTCAGATATTGAACATAGCCACATATCTTTCAAAACATGAATAAACTCTACTATATCCATTAAATGTCGACTGCCATTCAGTAAAAAAATAAATAAATGAATGAACAAAATAACATGATGACATGAAAGAAATACAAATTATACAATGTCAAGTTAATCAGACCTCAAAATATTAAATGCAGTATTACCCCATCACCATGAAATTCTACGAAGGGCAATTCTACAGGGATGGATTGCTTCCAGCGTTTAGGGATGAAGGGAGTTTAGAGGGACAGTATGAGGGGAAAAAAATTTTTGTATCCTAATTTTGATGATGGATGCATAGATCTTTGCATATACTGAATCTCAGAACTGTAAACCATTAACAACAAAATGGAATTATATCATTTCAAACTAAAAAGAAAGACATTTTAGGGAATTTGATAGAGTATGATACATATATTCTAAAACATTGATCTATGTTTATTTATGAAGGATATGTTCAGTCTAAAATAAATGCATATTTGTCTCTAAATTTGGTTTATATATACAACAGTATAGGAGTGGCAGTCTGCATTAGCTTTCACAGTTCTAAATTCAACTTATGTTGAAATTAACGTGTTCTGGAAAGAAAAAAAATTGCACAGATGCCATTTCCTCAAAAGCAAGCAATTATGAATGTAAATAATGCCATGTTTTGGTTTTGGGCTTCCAGAATCACTTGGAATCTGAGATGTTTAAATGTCAACAGATTTGAGACCATTTTCTGCCATAAATAGAAATAACTAGATTGATAGGCATTTATTTGTAACTTGTATTAATTTTCTTTTAATAGTCCATGTAAATAAAAATTTGCAGTTGTATGTATCTATGACTATACTGCCATTGAGAAAGCCTAATCAGAACATAAGCATTAACCTTATGGGAAATATGTTATTATGCTACCATTGACATCACATACAAATAGGGAATAAGGAAAATAATGTTAGAATTCAACTGTATAAAAATAATAATTATTTTGGAAATTTCTGGGTAAAATTCTCATCCAAGTGCATTGATATTCATTAAAATTGTTGTATATACACATAAAATTTGCCCAAATTTGTTTATACTATAGATGGAATTGAGGCTATAGGTGCCCTACACATCTTAAATTACATTACCTTCATATACCTGTTACCAAAAATAAGAAAGAAATAATTTCACCTATATATCTTTCCCATTATCATTACTGTATGTTTTGCTATTGTCATTATTTCCTCAGGCCCTCAGAAAATAAACCAGTTACTCTTCAAGCATAGTTAAATATTCTTAAACTACCATGTAATTAAAGTTCTTCTTGCTCTTACTAATGATAACACTTTAAATGGTATCAATGGGGTACATGTTGAATATATAAATAAAATATTTCAATTAGACATGCACATGGAAATGATCCAATTGCATATGTTATTTTAAGGTTTGGAACATTTACTATTTCTTCTTTTTTAGGATTACAAGTTTATTTTATTATTACTTTCTATGAATGCAAACATATATTTCACAAACCCTTTGTAAATCATCCTCTGTCCTGTTTTTTTTCCACTCTCAAAACCAAGAGAAATTTTTTTAACTAATTATTAAATGCCTAGGTTCATTTTGTATGAAAGTATCTCATAATAATAGTCATGGCTTAGTGCTTTAAAATTAGAAAACTTTATCTGTGTCTTAATATGCTGTCTATCCCAGCAATCATTTCAGAGAAGGCTTACAGAGCAGTGACTAACATATAGAAATTGATTAGAAGCTTTCCTCTTCTACATTATAAACCCAGGACTCTGCATATAGCATTTAACCTCTCAGTTTTGCACAATTCATTTCCAAAAAAGGGTTAGCAATTTTATCTGTCTTATAGAATTTTGTGATGCTTAGAGGTGTGTGTGGAACAAGAATAAGTTATTGAGATAATATTGAGTTGTGTTGTGAGAACGTAGAAAAAAATTTATGAAGACTTAGATTGCAGGCCAATGATCATATCAGCCCTTCATACTGTATAACTTTGCAGGCAGTTGTATTTTGATCTTCAGCAATCAGAACACTTCGTAGTCTGAGATGCACAGTAAATTTAAAAACTATAACTTTTGATGCTTCTTCTCTGTCTTTGGTTATCAATTTATTACTCCTTAATGTATCAGAATGGCAACTTTAATATATATACATTTAATATAAGGTATATAATATACAAAATATAAAATATATTCTAAAATATATATATATGAATCATGAGAAGATAGGAGCAGTACTCTGCATTAACTTTCACAGATCTTAATTTAGCTTGTTGAAATTACCATATTTTTGAAAGAAAAAAATGCATATATATTCCCAGTACTTTCTGCTCTAAGATCTGATTTCTAGCAGCTCATCCTGATTTTTGCAATATTTCTTTGGACATGGTTGCCTCAGCAGGAAATAGACTAGCTACATCAATGAACTTCATATCTGTCATGTATTCCCAAAGGAATAATAAACTGTATTTAAAATGTTTTCTTATTTGTGTATACCTAAAATATACCAATAAACTCAATGAGAAAAAAAAATAACTTTTTCTCTCAACTTCTTCTTCCCATGGTAAATACGTATTGTGAATTTTAAGAAATGAATACCATTACTGAGAAGTTACTATTTCATACAGATTTGGTGAATTGTCATTTAGCATAGTATTTGTAAAAGGAATACTTTGGTTTACTTTAGAACTCCAGTTTCACATATTTCCCCAAGCTAGGTTTTCAAAGTTATTGATTTGTGGAATTGTATGCATATGTTTATTACTTTTGATTATAATGTCAGCGAGTTTGGGGAAGCAGTAAAACTAGTGGTTGAGAAAGCGTACTCTGGAGATTTTAGTTAGATTCCTAGTCTGCCAATTACAACTCTAAAGAATGAACTTTAAAAACTGAAATCCTCTAAGCTCCAGTAAGGATACGAAAGAATTAGTGACTGACCCATAATAAATTGACCTTTTACCTTCCAAGGAGAATTTGTTTGCTTAGATAATGCTTCAAACAAAACAGCTGTTAGGTTTTTTTGGGGAGCGCAACAATACTTTATTCCCTTGCTTAGTTTTGATATTATCTAGGTAGACTTCAAAGGGAGAATCTCTGTGGATCCTGTAGCCATTTATGGTTATTTTTCTACCTATAATTAAGCTACAGCCATAACTTTTTTGTCCAAAATATTATTTTTCATTATTCTTGATTCTTTTACCTTAATATATTTTTTCTGCAGTATTAAGAAAAGTGCATGGCCAAATCTCAGCAAAGCACAATGTAATGACATTCATCCCTGGAAATTTGTACCCTTACATAACATATCTTGGATTTATTTTTCCCCATTCCCCTGCCCTCCTTTCAACCACTTCGCCTCTCCCTATTTACAAAGACTTCACTTCCATATGTTCCTTTTTCATATCCATGCCTTCCCCTTCTTTCATTTCTCGAACCCCACTTCTCCCCCATCCCCTTTTGACCTTTGCTTCCTATTTTGCATTATCTGTTATGCTTTTTGATTCTTATTTATACTTTCAGTTTCTCAAGCCAGAGACACTATTCCGTATTTACACATCTGTCCTGTTTATTTCACTTTAGAGTACTGCCTCAATGTGCATCCACGTAGTTATAAATGTCTCTAATTTGTCATTCTTTATGGCTGAGCAGTACACCGTTTTATTTTTAAAAAGCACATTTTCTTTATCCAGTCTCCAGTTGATGGGCAGTTGGGCTGTTTCCACGTTTTAGCTGTTACAAATGGTGCTGCTATGAACATGGGCGCACACTTTCTCCTAGAGTAAAATTCTCTGGCTCAGAGAGCAGCATTCATTCTTCCAAGAGTTTTTCAGGTAAATTAGAAGTCTAGAATTTATTTAGTTTATAAACAAATATACACTGGCCTGGGTGGTATTATACCTTCATGAAAACCCCATCATCGGTATTGAATCTTAATATTTAATGTCTTGGTGAAGCTACAGGCCTCTCAGCCACAGGTCTATTGATTGCTACTACCAGGGTTACTTAAAGACCAGGAATGTACTACATGGTCTTTCCTTCCAAACACTGTGCAGATTCTAATCTCCAACTGTACAAATAGAGATGATTAGGCAAACTGATAGATACTCAAACAAATCTTGATCCTACACCTGCTATTATAGGACCCAGGGTGCTGACTTGTTATTTTTTCCATCTCTTGGTTTCATCCAGGCAATAGTGCTGGTAAATATACAATAAAACATAATATGAAATTATGTGATTAGTGACCTTCTCTCAGTTTTCCTGTGATAGTAAGAAAAGCAACAGGGCAAAGGCACCAGTAAATGTGTAAATGCAGATTCAGACTGTCTTTTTAGTGCATTTATGGAAAACATTCTGCTATGTCACACAGATCCATTCCTAATTTCTCAGAAGACCTAGAATCAATAATATACAGTAGTTAATTGTGAGCTTATCTTGAATGTATTAATAAATGCTTTATTTCCATTTTTTTCATTTTCTCATATTTTTTTACCTTATTACCTTTCCCCTACCCTTCCCACTTTCCCTAATGAGAGAAAAAAAATGCTTATTGGATTAGTGATGTGTAGTTCTGGATGTGTTTGTGGATGACTGATACAGAGGCCACAAACTGAGAGAGAAGACTCACTTCTGCATGTGGCTGGCAGCCACTCTTAGGCTTGTAAAATAGAGGAAATGAAAAGGGAAAGAGAAAAGTTGTCTTCCTTTGTTGCTGTGTTGTAGGAGCTCCTGTCTTCATTTCTTTTGGAAATGTACCTCCAGTTTCTTCAGGCTTCCAGCACACACCCATTGACTCATCAGACTTTGAATGCAGACCTTTCTGCTTTTCAATAAGGACTCTAGGATGGATTCCAGACCTTTGATTTTTGACTGCAGCCTGGTGCTCTCCATTGTGTTAAGAGCTATATTGTTCTTTCTTCCACACCTAACCCTCTATGAGATCATTGTAAGTCTATTTTGTGAAACTTCTTGAAACAATTAAATACATGATATTAATGTGATACATGCATACTCATGCTTGTGGCAGAACAACTAGTAATAGCTAAATCATGGAAATACACTCATGCCAATCAACAGATGAATGGATAGAACAAATGTTGCATATATGCACAGTGGAGTACTACTCAGTCATGAATAAGGGCAGATTTGAGTTATCTGTAGGAAAATTGATGCACCTTGAGATCACAGAGAAGTAAAATAAATCACACAAAAGGTTAAATATTGCATCATTTCTGTTATTGGGAATCTTAAAGTATAAAAATTAAAATAAAAGATAACACAAAAGAGGACGATATATTTTTTGTAAACAGGACAAGGATCTAGAGATGTAAGAAGGGAGGAGAGAAGGGAGTGGACAGGGAAGCAAAAAGATTAAGATGCTACGTGTTAATGTCCTAAATCCCTACAAAAAATACTCATGATGTATCACAAACATATACTAAAATAAAACATAATGCACTACATAGAGCTAGAATGATTGTTTACTGAAAAAAAGTCCTCCATCATTAAATACATTAAATTGATAAAATGTTACTCCTGTCATGAAAACCTCCTTCATTGAGATATTTAAAAATAGAATAGTTGCTTCCATCTTTCATTTTTCTGGTATTGTTCTGACCAGAGGTCACCGACTTTAGAAGTTGTAAGACCAGGCAGGTTGAATGTTCCCTAAAAATTCTTGTGGTAAAACTTAGTCCTCTGCATGGCATTTTTGCCAGATGTTCTGGGACTCTGGGACACAGTGACTCATAGAAATCCTTAGATTTTCGTGGCACACCCTTGACAGGGTCTGTAGGACCTCTCCTTGTTTGTCTCGCTCTTTTTGTTCCTGGACTGTGGTTTGCACCTCCACCATTCCCACCTGGAACTCCCATCAGAGCCACCAAAACAATCGGTGCACTTAGTCCTGGACTGTAAACCGTGAGCTAAGTAAACATTTCCTAACTTAAAAAATGAGTCTCACTTGTGCTTACATGTAACATAAAGTCTGTGGTATTTCAATGAAGACGAGGAATATGGGTGCAGCTCACTGTCCAAAAGTTTGTCAATTATGATCCTCAGCTTTTGACCCCCATCACTGCAAATATAAGTAAGTAAATAAATAAATAAATAAATATAAAGATATTAAAATAACATGATGGCAGCAACTCTTTGCACAGATGTATTGAGAGTTGAAGATCCCAAAAACTATTTCTAGCAAAGTAATTTTTATAAACTCTTTATAGAATTATAATACTGCATTTCTTAGGAAGATATTAAAATAAAACTGTATTACTGAAAAAATATTTCATACTCATGGTTAGAAAAATATATCAGTCATGACTAATTTGAACTATGGATTTAGTACACTTTTGGATAGAATTTCAAGATACTCTGTTGCATGGAAATCTGATCAAATGATTCATGTGTATGTGAGTAAATAGAGTTGTCAAGGAATAGTGCAGATACCTTAGATTAAACGTAGAAACGCAAATGGTAATAAACAAATTAAACGATATTATTCTGCTTCAATCTATACGCAAAAATATCTTTAAAGAAAACATAGAAATAAAAACCACTAAGAGTCTTGGTTTATCTGAAGACACCTTAAAAAGGGAATTGCTTTAGTACGGAATGGGGATAGCTGATATTTCGATGCAGCTAAGATGTGAAGTTTTTGAAAGGTTCAGGGCTATTCTGTTCTGCAGGCTATCGCTAGTTCATAGGCCATAGATTCCTTAAAACATTACAGTAAATGACTGACAGAACTCATTTAAGATAAGTTGAGGTCATTCAAAATGCACTGTGTTTCTCCATTCAAATTTCCCATGTTAGATTTTTAAGATTGGATGAGTCTAGATGAAAGGGTCTTTCTGGCCCTAGTTTTCCAGGACTAAGGTATTTGATCCAATCTCCTATGAATTAGGTCAAAACATTTAGTTTTCCTATTTTTTTTTTCAGAATCGCCACAATTGATTAATAACAGTAGGAAATGCATAATTTTTTTCTATGAAACTCACCATGTTCTTTCTGGTTTTTGAGCATCTGGGATGGGGGATATTGCTGTTATAAAACATTGGTTTCAAATTCACCCTGTTAAGTACCTGCTAGATTGCTGGGCACGCTGTAATACTGACACACTCAGCTTTTTGTCACTCAGAGTGCTGGAGGTAATTGCAACCTTCTGGGTAATCTCCGTTGGACATCAGCAGGTTTAGCTTCTTAGTCTGCCATACTGTACCAAGTCTACAAATAATATGTTCCCTAAGTTCAGAAAATTGGGAATCAATGTGATCAACCATCATATATATTTTTTTCTTACAAGAATTGCTGAGATTGGAAAAGCTATTGTAGTTGTAAGGATGCCCCAGTCATTTTTGATCTGAGAGAATAGAATTTTTTTTTCAAAGAATGTGATATTGTATACTCCAATCTATTCTTCACAATAAAAGAGAGAAACAAGGATCTTCAAGGACGTGTTTAGAGGTGATCTGTAAAACATAGATAGCTAATGAAAATTAACATTTAAACTATTACATGTATCTCCTAAATATGTCAAACTATTTCTAACATTTAGATACCATTTCGGGTGACCCTTTACTAGGTCCAGGTTTACATAAACCAACTGCAAATCTAATGAGGAGATCATATTCATCTTAAATCAGTAAAATTAATATGAATTCTCTATTTAAATTTTAGCTCGATACATATTTCTTCTATCTTCCTTCTTCAAGCACTGTTTAAAGTCATTGCAAACCACATTCTATATATAATAATTCTGATCCTTATACTAGATTTCATTTTATTTCAAAATCATGTTGACTACATTGCTCACAGGCATTTTCTCAAGAGAATATTATTTCCTTCATTAAATCCCTGGCTCCATATGTTAATAAGGGCATTTTAATATATGTTCCTTGAAAGAAAAGGTTATCAGTCTTTAATGTGTATCAAATAATATAGTTTCTTTTTGGCGAATGTTTGCCTAGTTCATTTGTACATACAAAGCTTCAACTATTTACTTTTTGATGTTGGATTTTTGGAATGTTTGTGGGTTTTTTTGGGGGGGTACTGTGGATCGAAATTGGCTCCTTGTGCTTACAAGGCAGGCAGCAGAATCACTAAGCTAAATACCCAGCCCTTTTGGGTATTTGCTATATACTGAATTTTAGTGTTCCAATAGAGGAGTAGTCAGAAAAGGTTTTCAGAAATTTCATAGGCTCTTTCTTCACTCTGTTGTTTCCTTGGCTTTGCAGAAGCTTTCTAATTTGTTGCAATCCCACTGTCAATTTCATATCTTTTTATACATTAGTTTCTTTTCTGAAAAGGTCATTTTATTGTGGTTCTCCCAGTGTTAATCGTTCTTGTATTATGCTGTGCCACTGTGCCTCCTAAGGCCTGTGGAAGGAAGCAAGAAGCATTCGATGAATGTTGTTAGTATGGCAGTTCTGTGGCTGGCTATGAGGCAGTTGCATCTCCCGCAGGCTGCTATAGATGCCCTGCTACCGTGTTTTTGTAGAGCCCTAACAAGTATACAATCATTCTTCCATGATCCTTAATCACACTTTTATTTAAAACTGAATTTTTCATTCTTAGATCAGGCAGCACAATGTCATTTCAAACTGAAAAGGCTTCAATGCAAAAGCCACTACTATATATTTCATAAACAAACCTGATTCAAAATACACTGCTGCTTTCTAAAATATCTTTATTCTGAAATAGCTTTTATTTCTCCACTTATTCAGCAATTGAAACCTACTTTGTTTGTGTGCTGTACCTCACCATAGAACATTCTCGACTAAATTTTCCACATTCTCTCTACTCCTGATGTATGATGACTTTATTTCATACATATTCATGAAGGATCAAAGCAATGCAGTTTACCAATCTCCCTTCACAAGCCCCTCGTAACCATTCTACTCAGTTTCTATGAACTGACTGTTTTCCTGCTGCATTAAAGTGACACCGTACACTCTCAGTGTTTCTGTGCTTGGATCATCCTGAGTGTGGGTCGGGTAACACACTGTACCTCGAGTTCATTCATGTTGTTACAATTGACAGCAATTCCCTTCCTTTAAGTCCAGCGGTTTAATCTATTCCTTTCCTGAAGCACAAGATAGAATTGTTACCTCTCATGTACTACCGTCTTTTCAGTCTTCCCTTATTTTTACAAAGATCCTTGGTCTTGACTCACCTTCCTTTCTTCCTTGTACCACATCCTACTTACGTGGTAAAGTCTGTCTCAAATGTTGCAAAACATTCGTGATCGCTCAGTGGTTTCATTATTCTCTAAATAACAAACGACCCAGCATTTTAAGCATCTTGTGCCCTATAGATGTCTACCTGTATTATATTTGTGCATATATCTTATTAGTTACTTTAGATTGTAAATTCTAAAAAAGTGATTATGTCTCAATACAATCTCTATTTACCAGATTGTACACAGCGGATTAGCAAATAACTTTGAAATATTTTATTATTCCAGTACTTGAAGGGATTTATTTGACAATTAGTGCTCTAAAATATAGCATTTAACTTTTTTTTCAAAATAGGAAAGAATAATTTTAAAAAGGTATCATCTAAGCATATCTCTCTGAAACAAAGATGGCATGGTAAAAAAGAACGGCAACAGAAAGTAATTAATACTGTAATGGTATGCTACTAAAAACTAGGAATAAATATTCTGACTACTTGGTAAGTATGATCAGGTAAGCTGACCATAATTTTATAAGAATACAAGAGAAACATACTTGTATTCCCTTATGGTGAACTCTGTTTACAGTCTAATACAGAACAAAGGAACCACATGATTTGTCTTGATCAAATTGGACTTGATTGCACATTAAATGTCGGTCCATAAAACACAAAAATATGTTGTTTCAATAGTGATGAGTAAATTAAAAATATTTCATCATAAATATGGGTGACAACAAATTTATTTCTAGCTGTCCTATTTGTCTCCTTAATGTATATCACTCTGAACTGTTTACTTAATACCCTAGACACATCAATAATTGTTAAGTTAGTCAGTGGAAATCAGGAGAAAAATCGTTTGTGAAATGTTACTGACTTTTTAGGTGTAGAATGCCTAATTAGTTTGATTAAATTGTGAACATTGAAATTAAAAAAAAAACTTTGTATTGCTTCTCAACATCTGGCACTGAACTTTCAAAAATTAAATTTTATAACAGAGCCTAGGAGAACAAAGCCAACTTCCTGTATAGTTCTGGGACTAGGTCATGAAGATGAGTTTATTGCCATTATTTTCCCTTGAGAATCTCTTCTGCCATCTTTTTATGAAAACATAAAAACACAAAAAATATTTTTCAAGTTACATGTGTCATTTTCTTCTATAGCGAGCCAGATTTTGCCTGTATTAGTCATAAGTTGTCATTCTGAAGATCCTATAGTAAATCGTCTTCTGTGATTGTATGTTTTTTAACAGTCCATTTTCTGACTGCAGGGACTTTATGGATACGTTTGTTGAATTTACGGAAAGTAAGCTCTATTGGTGACAATAAAGCATTCCGAATCTTCCACTAGTAAAGTGGTCCATAGGTATCCATGGTCCATTCCAGTTGTACTGAATAATGTGGGACATTATGTTTAGAAACTTTAAAGCCTAATTTGACTTTTACTTTGCTCAAACTCAAAAGTTCATAAAATTATCTCCATTTTGCCCTTCCTATTAGCATAAGTACACCTTTTTATCTTTATATCAGAAAATCTTACAGAGAATATAATGTCTGTGATTATTATGTAACTATCTTCCTTACAACTATGGAGTACTTTTTATTTCTTTCAAATCTTAACTTATGATGCATATGCCTATCATTTTTACCTCCTACAAACAAAGCACTTGTAGGATAACTATTCCAAACATTTGTAATCTGTCTAATGTTACAAAATAATGAAAACAAATTAATATGTTCTGTTTTCTGTTCAGTTTAAAGTTCTAAAACTGTTTATCATGTATATTTCAACATCAATGTATCTTAAATCAAATAACGTCTGGCTATTTATATCATAATATTTTCATATTCTGATTCTTTGGGGAAGGACATGAGATTATATTTTTAAAACAAGCTTTTCTTAAAGATATGTATTCCTGAGTTCAAAATAATAATTTTGAGACCCTTACCTGACATTAATAGTATTACTCATGGCTGGTATTTTTTTGTATTCCGTTCCTCATGCCTTTACTGTTTACGAGTATCTTTATTTTATATACATCTTATGAAGAGTAAATAGAATTTGATTATTTCACAAGTCAAAAAAAGCAGGCGATTTAATCTATTACACTGAAGTTTCATATTTTTGGATCGGAAATGTACATGTTTCCATATAATGTTTTTGCTTTTTTGTATTATTATATTATACATAGCTCTGGTTTTAGTCAAATAATTACCTTATATAATGTACTAATATATTTAATAACATCCCAAGTCTCCTTTTTAATTATTTAGGTTATTGCTTTTTATTTAATTAGCTTTGCCTGGTATCTTTGAATGACACCAATGACCTTTGCAATCATCAATGAATTTATTTTACTTTTCCCTTTCTGCTCACTTTCTCTCATTTACTTTCATTTCGTAGAATTTAAAATTTAAATCATATCAACAAATTTCCTTCCAATTTTATGTGATTTTTCCATTTACAATAAAATATTTTAAAAGCTGATGTTTAAGATGATGATTCAAGGACATAGTGAATTACTCAGAAAGGACTTATGACTAAATTCTTAAATATCTGATCATTCTCATAGCCTTTATAGGTGCAGAAGCACTTCTGTACATTCTAAAATTTATTGTATTTTGTCTTTGTCCTTTTAAAAATAAAATTTGACTGTTCTTATTTTGTATAGTGTTATCAAGAAAGCTAATGTTGACCTAATTTCCTTTACTTCCTCTGTGAAGATCGTTTTGCTTGGGTTTTGTAGTATTTTTACTTTCCTGTGGCTTTAAAATTCAGTAATTTTGAGCTGGGCATGGTGGCACATGGCTGTAATCCCAGCACTCCAGAGGCTGAGGCAAGAGGATCACTGTGAGTTCGAGACCAGCCTGGTCTACACAGTGAGTTCTAGGTCAGTCTCAACTACATAGTGAGACCCTGGTTCAAAAAAACAAACAAACAAAAACTTCAATAATTTTATGAGGATATGTATGAAAATTATCAGTCATGGTAGAATTTTGTAAATTATATGATGGAACTTTCAATATAGACATTATAAATAAAGTAACAATTTTCAATATCTTCTCCATCTTTTCATTTTATGAGATTTTCTGGGGGGAATTCCATTTACATCAGCTTTGAGTAAAAATGAAGGGAAGTGTAAAGTTAAAGTTAATGTGTTTAAAATACTTTGCTTTCTAATCTTTTTAAATGGAAAATTTTTATTCCCTACATTGTTTTATGTTCACAATGACTCACTAATATTCTGATATATTGTTAGTTTTTCTTGTGTTTTAATTTAGTAATGTATTTATAGAATTTTCTGAATTCTCTTCTCACATCTTAGTTTTTAATTTTAATTATATTTTATAATTTACTGTTTCTTTTCTTTTCTTTTTTTTTTTTTTTTTTTTTTTTTGTGGTACCAGGGATCATACTCAGGACCTTGTGCTTGTAAAGGAGGAATGGTGCCATTAAGCTAAATCTCAGCCCATATATTTTACACTTTTCTGATTCACTTGGTGTTTTACAAACTCTGGTCTAAGATGTTAATGTTGGAGCACTGTTGTACAGTCTTCCCTGCTATTCTAGTATTTCCATGTTGTGAAAACCATCTGACTTTCACTGTGGTCTTGTCTTAGCCACTTTTGGATGGCTGATAACTTTTTACGAATGAATGCTTTGAACTTTCATGGAGAAGTACTGACAGTTGCTTTTATGAATGTCAATATATCACTAGCTGAAAAAATTTCATATTACAACTTGGATCCTGCTATTAGTAAAGGAAATTGCTATTTTTTTCCCTTTTTTCTGTGTAAAGTCAACACTGTTTGCTTCCTTGTTCCCAGTTCCTGACCACCCTCAAATTCTGTCCTCGGGCGGCTTCCTGTGGAACAGTTGAGAACCTGTTTCTCAGTGGTCCTTGCTGACCCACAGTAAATCTGGACCTTGTTTTTCTCTCAGAATGGGACTCATGGTGATATTTGCTCTGCTTTCCACCAGTAATATTCCACTGCAAATTTCTGATTTTCAGTTCAGTTATTTAATCCTACTTTCAAAAGTTCATCTCATTTATGTATGGATTGAAATCTACTGTATTATTTGCCTCATAGTAAGCGATAGAAATGGATGGGAATAATTTATTTACTCTTTGGTTGAATTTTAAAATTTTCAAATTTACATCTAGAGACTTATGTCACCACTGTCCTAATAAACCACTTCTTCATTTTAGATAGAACATATTTTGCTTCACCATAATATAAAGTCTAAGCTGTTCCACACAGACAATATATATTTTGTGCTCTGAATGACCACTGGGGATTTTTTACAGTAGATGAATTTTTCTCTGGTGAATCCTTTCTTTTTGCTTTCATTAGTTTTTTTTAACTTTATATTTGAATCATTTTGTTTAAATGAAGTAGATTTTTATCTTCAATAATAATTTTTGTAGAAATAATTACATTTGCCATAATAATTTGTTCAGAAGATAGACAAAAAGTATGGTATAATACCTTACTCAGTTAAATTACAGCAACACTTCTCTGTCTCCAAAGAATAAGGACTAATCCTAGTAACGATGTAGATATATTCAAGGATTAATTTCCATACACATGCCTCAATCCTCTTGTCATATGCTTACTTAACTGTAGTCAAAGTAAAATTATGTTTTTATAAATATGCCGGGGATTCAGCTGAGTGGTTCTGCCACCTGCCTCACAAGCGCAAGGACCCGAGTTCAATCCCTGGTACCAAAAAAGAAGAAGAAGAAAGAAGAAGAAGGAGAAGGAGAAGGAGAAGGAGAAGGAGAAGGAGAAGAAGAAGAAGATTTAACATTTTTCTAGTAATGGCATGAAGTTTTTTTTTGTATTCAAAGTAATTAAAAGTATAAAATACAATAAATTAAATAATCAATTCTAGATCATAAATTGAAAACCTATATTATTTAATCTCTAGAACCACAAAAAACAATACAATGTCTTACTTATTTCTGGAACTTGTAAATTTAATATGCAAACTTGCAGATATATTTTTATTATTTGGAACGCTATACAATCACAAATATCTTGAGCGTTGGTATAGTTAGAATAAAGTTTGCATTTTCTAAAATTAGATCATTTTTTAATGAAATGATCCATCACCAGAACATATGGCAAAGACCATGTTACTAAGTGTTTTTACACAAAAAATTTACTATACACAAAAAGATTTCCTCCTTATTCATAAAAGTAATGTTTCTAAAACATTATTGAATGAATATTGTGCAAATGTGTGTATACAAAAATATATTCATGTATGTATTTCCGATAGAGAAATGAAAGTGAACCAATTTATATTTTTTAGCCTTGTTCAAAGAACATAATTGGCTTTCATTTACTCATTCCAAACACTTAACAACGTCTCTGATATTCATATTTTAAAACTCAGACACTAACAGTTTAAATACTTTTCCATACTGAGGATTTGAAATTACATGTGCCAGATTATTAAATTTATTAGCAGTCTTTGAGATAAGAATAGGAATAGAAAGAAGAGTTGATTCTAAATCTGAAGGCTCTCATGAGAAAGTTTTCATACGAATTTATAACCCTTCTGTCAGTAATCTGTTGTGTGAAAGTGACTCCTCTAAAGATCTCAGATCAGAAGATGCATACGTTACCCTACTGGATTTCTGTCATGCTGATCCACTTTTGAAAGTGATAACCAGGCCCCATTTAAGGCATGATTTTATAACTCCCTGTAGAGTGCAGTACTCACTATTTCTTAGAAAGTTGATTTTTCAAATGGCCTATGGAAAATGGCTTCAGCTCATTGACAAAATTAACCAGAAAGGTATGAATCTAAGAATTCGGGTCATAAATGTGAAGGGGGATCAGACTTCAGTCCCATATCAAGGAATATATTCATATGCCTTCCGCCTTGTAGCTAAAAAGTCCCTTCAAGCTTCCAGTTCAAAGGTCAGTTTACCTGATAATACTGTACAAGGCAAGATACCTGATTCAGGAACTGAATCTGTTCCATGGTTCTGGGGAAGATGGCCAAAGTCGTGTTCGAGACTCAATATGGAGATCAAGAAAGGAAGCAAAATTTTTCCAGACACTTTTATTTGTGAGCCAAAACATTTGCAAATAAGTGTTGTGAACTGAAACATTACTGTATAAGAAAGGTAGCTCCAATAGGTACAGTGTGTAAAAGCTTTGAGTGTAATGGACCAGGGTTGTGTGATTGCGCTGATCTGAATAGCTGTCCTCCAGTTAATAGTGTCTCAATAGGCTGCAAAAGATTTGTCCTTGGTTTCTCTAAACTTATAGTGACTACCCTCAAAGGACTTGACATCTAACCTCTTGAGCAAAAACAATAAATGGAAAATTAATGGGGATGGGAGAGGGAGAGGAGAGACACAGGACAGTTTTCATAAAATACTTAGGACTTTAAAAAAAGATATTGATACAAATTTAAATTAAGTTGATTTTTTTTCCTTTTGACATTGATGAGCCTATAAATTTTCTAATTTGTCTCTTTATTTTTGTGAGAAGAGACAGAGAAGTGTTACTGTGAGAATGAGATAACTTTCCCTTTTATGTAACTTTTCTTAAATGCTAAGTGGAATTTCCCAGGCAAAAGCTTTCTTCTGTTGTCAATAACTGACTCCCAGTTAAATTCAGAGCTCAAGGCATTTGAATTGACTGTCAGAGTATCAGATTCCCGGAAGCCTTATCTTTTATACACTACCTGTCTCTGTGGGAAAGCAATACCACAGTGTTAGAAGGAGCGTCTGGATCAAATGCTTATGTTCTGTTACATATTCACCAACACGAAGCATAATTGTATGCTTTCTGCCTTGTTGTTATTAATAATAATATTAGGACATGCATTTGTAAATACTAACTAGTTTCTCTAGTTTGAGAAACTGAAAGAGTAAATAAGGACTAAAAGGTATAATTGTCAATTAAAAATCATGTAAGAATCATTTACTTCTTATAAATTTGTTGAATATTTTCTAATTTATTATGTATTTGAAAATTTATATCTTTAAATATTCGATAATATAACAATACTGTGATATAGAAATATACTTACTTTTTAGGAGACATTTTGTCTTTTTTAAATTTCAAGTTTGTACATAGTATATAAAAGTAAAAGAGGTTTTCTAATTAATCAATTATTTCAAAATGTTCTCTTTTAAACAAAACCCTGCTTAGTTTCCACTCAAATGAGCTAACAAATGTAAAAGAGGCACAATGTGCTACATACCAGATTTAAAACTTTGTATCAGATTTTAATAACAATGATTAAGATATAAAGCATAAATCAAAACTCATATTCCTTAGAATTTAATGAAGTTAAAATGCATAAGTACTTATAAAACTCAACTTAGCAAAAAGTGGTGATTTTAATTTATAATAATGACATAGTTATGGTACTAAATTTATTCTTAGGCAACTAAATTTAAGATGTGAAACAGAATGGAAGAAAAATATACGGAATTATCAAATGTATGGTGCAATTCTAAATAAAAATGTCACACTAAAAATACATTGCCATTAATATCTCTTTAAACGTGCTCCTTCCTTTTGAGGGAATCCCATCATTTCTGCCTCTTTCTGAAGTAGTTCTGGAAGTGTGCCATCCTGAGAGTCTTTATAATGTGTGAGTAAACAAACAAACAAACAAACAAAATACGGTGAAGGCTGCCATCCACTGCCATGGAACAAGAAAGAAGGCTGGTAAAAATAGTATCGTGTGCCCTGTACTTTGCGACCGTATTCCCCAATTCTAGCACCGTGTGACTTTAGGCTTTTCCATGAAGTGAAAATTACCATGAAAGATAAACGTGTGGAATCAATTCAGGGCATTAAGACAGCTACAACAGTGGAAATGAAGACACTCATGCACGAGAACTTTGAGAACTGCTTTATCAGTGGGAAGAATGCTGGAATGGTCACACTGAAAGCACGGAGGAGCACATGTTGCTGCAAATTTTAAGTATATTAGCACATACATGAAGGAGTATTTTGTGAAGAATTAATGGGAATAAATCTTTTACTGCAGCACTTTATTTTTAAGTAAAATTCACTGTAGTGTCTTTATCACATTGAGTGATAAACAGAAATTGATATAAAAGAGAACAGGTGGATTTCACTTAGAAAAATATGTCTGACACAAGGGCAGTAAGGTCAATTGATATTTCATTCTTAAATTATTTCATGAACCAAGTACAAAGAGATTTCTCATTTCTTTGAAAAAAATAAAATCTGTTTAAAAATTCGGGCACGTTTTTTAAGGAGCAAAAATAGAAGAAATATTTGGGATTATTGATTGGAGATTTGTTGTTATTTAAGAAATTTTAGGATAGAAATTTAAATATTTTTACTTTAACACAGATAAGGCGAGAAGACATTGAGTATTATTCAAAAATGAACAAAGTAATAAAATATATCACTTTTTTCACTTTGAAGAGAAAGATATTTCAGGGGAACAAATAATGACTAAAAAAGTTAACAATGACTATAAATTAGATATTGCTGCAACTCAAAAATAGAAATACAAAGTCCCATTAAATATGATCATGCTGTAATGAAAGAATAATAATTTAAATTTTATTTATTTATTTATTTATTTATTTATTTATTTATTTATTTATTTATTTATTTATTTATTTATTGGTACACATGGCAGCTATCAAGAAATCAACATATAACAAATGTTATTGTGGTTGAGGTGAGAAAGGAACCCTTCTTCATTGCTGGTGACAGTGCAGAATGGTGCAACCACTGTGGAAATCAATATGGCAATCTCTCAAGCAACTAGGATATGAAGTCCCTTCTGGGTATCTTCCCAAAAGAATTAAAAGAATCATACCACAGAGATATATACTCACCCATGTTCCCATGTTTATAGTATGGAAGTTCGTAATAGCCAAATCTTGGAAACAGCTCAATTGCCCATCAACTGGAAACTGGATAAAGAAGATGTATTTTTTTTAATATAAAATGGAGTACTATTCACCCATAAAGAGTGAGAAACTAGAGACATTTATAGCTAAGTAGATGCACATGGAGGACACACTCTCAAGTGAAATTAATAAGACACACATATGTGAATGCTTAGTAGTTTCTCTGGTGGGATAAACTAAAAGTGTAAATAAGAATCAAAATGCATAAATGGTATTGTGTAATAGGAAAAAATGTCTAAAGGTGTAGGGGAGATGGGAGGGGTAGGATAAAGCTAAGAAGGTAAAAAAAGAGAAAAGGAAAAATGGAAACAGTCTCTGTAAATAGGGAAGGGTGGAGGGGGTAAAGGCAGGACAGGGGAATGCAGAAAAAAGAATAACCAAGTTCTATCTTGTAAATGCACAAGATCCCAATTCTGATTGTAACTGTATTGTAAACCTAAACTGTACCAATAAAGAAAAAAGAAAAAAAAAGCCAATGCGATATATCTGAGTTTTCTACTTATTTATTTATTTATTTATTTATTTATTTATTTATTTATTTATTTATTTATTTATTTGTACCGGGGATTGAACTCAGGTCCTTTCCCTTGCAAGGAAGGCCACCGAACCCCTGAGCTAAATCCCCGGCCCTTTAATTTTATTTTTAAGCAGAAGTAATTTCTACAGATACATATGCAGATTCCTGACCTGTGGAAATTCTACCAGAAGCAGCAGAACTCGATGAAAAAGTAAAAGTAGAGTAATGAACAGACTAATTTATTAAGAAAATTATTTCACAGATGAGATTGAATATGTACCAGACACCAAAGTGTTATTAGAAGTGACAGGCATGTAGTGTGTGTTTAAATAAACAATAACAGTTGAAAATTTTTACTGTGAAAATTTAGGTCATTTGAACTTTCTTCTGATCTGTTCCTAACTGGCTTTATCAGAATCCAATTTAGAAAGTGGAATCCAAGGACTGGGGATTTAACTCAGTTGTTCCTTTGCCTGCCTTGCAAGCATAGGGTCCTGCGTTGGATCCCAGGTACTGAAAGAAAAAGAAAGAAAGAAAGAAAGGAGACTCCTAAAACATACTGCTTCTTCTTAGGCAAACCAAAACTCCAAGACAGGATTAATAACTTGAGACTAATGAGTCTAACCTTTGATAAACTGAGAAGACCATGCAGTGCATTTTCCTTTTATAACTACTGAAAACTTTTATAATTGTGTCAGTGAAAGTACTAAAATTTATTTGGTCTTCCATAATCTACACCTAACAGGTTTCATGTGGTTCACTGCCCTCCAAACTTAGACTAGAATGAAAACCATTGGTTTTCCAGCTGTCAGATATTCTAATTACACCATTGGACAGCCTTCATTTCCATCTGCAGATGAAAGATCAGGGTGCATGACCTCTAAATCATGTGAACCTTTACAATGTTTGTATATTTGTCTATTTATCAGTCCATATCATTGGTTCCATTTCTCTGAAGAATCCTAATACATTTTTGAAAGTAAATTCAAATTGTGTTTGAAACTTCAATTATTCTAAATAATGTAGCCAAGATCAATCAATGGGAAAAGAGAAGTCTTTTAAATAAAAGTGTTTAGAGCCAGGCATAGTGATGCACACCTATAATTCCAGCCCTCTGGAGTCTGAGGCAGGAGGATCACTGTGAGTTCAAGACCAGCCTCGGCTGCATAGTAAGTTTCAAATCAGTCTCAACTACACAGTGAGAGCCTGTGAAGAGAGAGAAAGAGAGAGAGAGAGAGAGAGAGAGAGAGAGAGAGAGAGAGAGAGAGAGATTTTTTAGTGGTTTTATACAACTATCTTCTTTTAGGAGGTATAAAGTTTGCGGACATGGACAATAGTTATAGTTGTACAGTAATGAGAATATACAATTTTATAGCTGAAACATACTTTTAAAAGTATTCAAAAAGATAAATATTATTTTACATATTTACCACTATAAAATACTTAAGCCACTGAGTAAAAAAAAAAATCATGTCAATGAACTTACCTTGTACAGACATAAAAAAACTTTCTAAAGAAATCAGAATTCACATGTGTTCCTTCATTGGTAAATTACATTAAACCTTTGAAAGATAATGAATACAAATCCTTACCTGTCAAAAATAGAAGAAAAAGGTCACGTCCCAGCTCATTGTATGGGAACATACATGACTAGTGATGCAAAACTACACAATAACTTAATATTAAAAGATGAAATACTAAAAATAAATAGCTAATAAACATCAAAATGAAAATTTCCATTAAAATATTTATAAAATGATAACAATCCAGAATAAATATAATTATACTACAGCCAATGAGTTCTATGCCAGAAAGACAGAGTTCTTTGCTGCTCCAAATTAGCAAATATAATAATCTATTTTAAAAGAATACAACGTAAATTATGTGTAGTTCTGAGGAAATACACCCATGGAATTCAAAGTCATCATCATCCCATGATAAAAGCATGGGGAGCAAATAGGAAAGAGCATTCACAAACTGGAAAAGAATATCTGTACATTCCATGCATAAGGCTAAAAATTATAACAGTGAAAAACAACCAGCAATTATCACACTTAAATACTGAATAATTTCTAAAAATAGAGAAATACCATGATGTGCACTTTCACAACTTCAATTAAAATATATATTTAATTTTTTTCCAAGCAGTGTGCCTGTTGTGCATTAAAAGGAGATAAAATCATTCTGATTGAATAGAAAAAAGCAAAACTATGTCTATTAGTAAATAACATGATTCTGTATAACCCAAAACCACAGAAATCTACTAAAAGCAGTTATACTTAATAAATGAGTCCTGCAAGATTGCAAAATACAAGGTCAGTGTACAAAAAATCAACTGTAGTTGAACAAACCAGAAATGAACAATATGAAAATGAAACTGAGATTACAGTTCTACTTACAAGAACATCAAAAAGTACTTAGAAATAAATTTCTCTGAACTGAAAAACTCATATATTAAAGTATCAAACATTGTTTAAGGAAACTGAAGATTTGAACAGTAAGAAAAGCATTTTGTGTTATGGATCGAAAAAAACACTGTTAAAGTGGCAATAATTTTTAAACTTTCCACATATTCAAAAGTGCCCATAGGCCAGGGATTTAGCTCAGCTGTTCGGTGGCCTGCCATGCAAGCGCAAGGACCCAAGTTCAATCCCCGGTACTAAAAAAAAGAAAAAAAAAGTGCCTATAGGGCCGCGGATTTAGTTCAGTGGTTCCAACGCCTGCTTTGCAAGCTCAAGGACCTGAGTTTGATCACCGGTACAAAAAAAATAGCCTATAAAGCCCTATGAGGCTGGATTTTTCATAGAAATTGGAAAAGTAATTTTAAAATTCATATAAATGTAAAGATATCAAAATAGCCAAAATGATTTGAAAAATTAAAAAATAAAGTAGGCAGACTCCCAATTCCTGATTTCTAAATTTATTACAAATCCAAAGGATTAATAACAGTTCAAATATTGCCATAGTATAGTTGGATACATAAATAAAATAAAATTTCAAGTCCAGCAGTGAATCTTTAAGTTTATTGTCAAATAATTTTCAACAAAGGTTCATTGGCAGATCAACATGGAAAGAGCAGTCTTCGGGATCAACAAATGGCATTGGGACAGATGTGCAACTGTTAGTAAAAGAATGTAGTTGGACCCCAACTTCATATCAACATTTAATTGAAAATAGATCATGCATCTAAATGTATTATCTAAAGATATAAGTGACATCACAAACAACAGAAATGATTTTCAGACCGTTTTCATTGATTTTGGTGGAATCCTTTCTGGATGGTTCAGAAGGTAAAATGGTGACCACAACAATGTATCCCATAGACCTTTAGCTACTAGGCTTGGTGACCTAGATGCTAGATTCTGAAATTCTTCCCTGAATTTATATGACATCCTCGATTGCAGCACCCCCAGCACTGATTAAACTCCACAGGGCTTCTGGTACATAACCACTCCTCAAAGGCATGGCAGATCTCTGATGTCCTTGGCTCATGACTCATTAATTAACTTGTCATTATTTCCAATGCTGTATAGCAGTTTCTTACACTTTGCATCTAATTTTTCTTTCTCTTTCTTTCTCCCCTCTGTTCTCATGATCAGAACTCAATTGTGTTTCAGTGGTTGTCCCAAGCTTATATAACTCTTTTCTAATTTTTCACAGGATTTTGCTCATTTATACTGTCTAGGTGGCTGTGTCTTTAATGATTTAAACCAGCACAGGCATATACTAATATTGATTCAATTTTATGCCATAATATAAATTAATGCAAATAATTTTGGCAGCATTAATGACTTAGGAAAGTACAGATCTGGGACTACATCAGGTGTTCCCAAATAATATCATGTGCAGTCTCATAAACTGACTGATTGCAACAATGACTTCTAGGAAAGAGTGCTTGTGAGGTGATCCTCAGAATACTCATGTAGGAATGTTCCACCCCTTGAATGTTGCATGGCCTTGTACTGAACATGTATGGTCAGGAAAACGGCTTTGTATAAATGGCCCTGTACTGTTTGTTTTTAATACAGTATTCATATGTTTATATAGATTTCTTTTAAGTATGTGTATCTGTTAATATTTATATATTTAAATGTTCATTTAAAATATTGTACTTCTACCTCTAACAATTTAGTTAATGGATCTAATAAGTGAAAACACTATTGAAATACTATTTATTTTCTAGGCTGTAGTTCACTGATATGATATTTTTAAATTCTACTAGTCATGGACATATTTCCTTTATAAATGAACTAATAATTAGAAAAGTGAACTCATTTGTACATTTACTGAATATTTCCAAGTGATTGTAGTACATTTTGTTTCACTTCTTAATGATCAAAATCAACGGAAGCCTGCAGTATTTCTTACGAGTTCATGGTATTGGAGTATACTTAGAGTATCATGAGATCTATGATAATGTCATTGATTAAAGAAAGCTATGTAGGTGGTATTACATTTCAAGAGAAATAGCCTTAATATCAATTGTTTAACACATCAACCCAGCTGTCTTACCAAAATACTGTGTCATATGTGCATTACACAACAGGAATATGTATTATGTACTATTTCTGACCAGTATTTCTCTACAAAACTGAAGAATTTCTGGTCTAGATAACATTGCAAATTTCAAAAGGTACACGCTCTTTGAAAACAATTGTGCATCTTCCATTTATTAATTTCGTCCATTTTTCTGAGTATTAAACTATCACATATATATTTTAAATCAATAGCATTTGTCTAGATATAAACAAATGATGCCCAGAAAGAATTTCAGGATCTGAAGCCATATTAAATGTCCTGATAGGTAGATATGTAAGAAAAGGTCCTAACAAACATGAGTTGAGGAGTGGTAAGGTCTGTCTAAATAGTGAAGCATGAATGTAGATACTAGATTTATCCTTTTCTCCTCTCCTCCAAACCTCCTTCTCTTCCTTTTCCCCTTTCTCCTCTTCTTCCTCATCTTCTTTCTCCTCCTCCTTTTTCTTCTTTGAGATGCAATCTTGTAACGTTGCCCAGGCCATCCTCAAACTCTTGGATTATATGATCCTCCTGCATTTGTCTCCCCAGTAGTTGAGATTTTATTCCTGCACCATGGAGCCCTGCCCTTTGTTACATCTCCGATTTTTAATCACTTTGCTAACCTTGTGATTATTTTAGTTGCAAGCCTGGAAAATAAACACAAATGCACAGGAAAAAAGTGAATAATAGGGAGACAGCCTGAGAGATATTCACACAAAGTTAGGGCCTAATTTAGGGAAAAGAATAGTACAAAGGAAAGTTGTATTTTGTTCATTGTTTTACAAAGGAAACTATTATAATACATGCTCTAATTCACCGACATTAAGTACAGATTCCCCTGGATAACATTGCTCCCATGGAAAAATTACATTTATTTACAAATGATAGCTATTTTATTGCCTTAATGAATTTTTTTTTTGTCTTCACTCACGGTTGGATGATATGAGTCTCTTGTGGACCATATTTATTTGATTTCTGCTTCTTCATGCTTAAAAATTATAAATGCATCAGAATCCATTAGCAAGCTTCAATTTACATCTTTTAAGATTGTATTATTTTTTGAACAAATGATGCTGGATACAAATCTATGAATTTACATAATGGAATCAATAAATGTAATGGATTAACTGCATTAGTGAGTTTGTTGCTGTAATTTACATTTTCTTTTTAGATGGAAAAGAATGTTTTTAATTTTTCATTAACAGATATTATTAATCTTCTTGACTTTGTGGCTAAACATGTTGTCAGATCTCTTTACCACTAAAGATAAAAATGTCTCACACTCGAGCCTTTAGGAAAAATAATATTGAAAATAGTACTAAAAACTGCTTTTGCATAGAAAAAGATATGTAGAACATATTTCAAATATATCAGTTGAAAATAAAATTACTACACTGTATTAGTGGGAAAATCTGAACTTAAGGTATATATAAATAAATATATATATATATATTTATATATACACATATACAAAGGCATATAAGGACATTACATCATATTTTTAAGTAGAAACATAATATCAATATTTGCAGGCCTTGTTTTAATATATAATTTTGAAATATTACCAGTCTCAGCTTTATTGCTGTTCATTCATACAATAATATATCTAAACTATATCACATTTTATTAGAAGATTTATTAATTGCAATTCTATGAATTTTGGAAAAATGTATCTTCTGTACTGAATGAAATATTTGAATAAAATTAGTAAACTGAAGACTTTGAGTTTTAAATAGCTAATTAAATACAAATGATACTTTTTTCCTGGTCAATACTTTAAATTATAGAACGACAGAGAAGTAAAACAAAAATGCAGCCCTATAGGAAAGAAAGCTGAGTCATCTGCATGGTCAATCAGTGAGATGGCTCAAGAGGACAAAGGAAGAATGAAGATTTGACACTAAAATCTAACAGCTAAAAACATGTAACCCCATTCAAGTAAAAATGAGGATCTCCAAAACTGTCAGTTCTTTACCAGGGATTTTTTATACAGATAGTGTTTTATTTTTATTAAAAATTATTAGTACATATTTGCAATATGTAATGATTACATTCTTTTGGAAAATTGGTACATGTATGTAACATATTTTAATTCTCTTTACCATCACAGACTAGCTAGTGTATGGTAATTAGAAGGCAGAAGACAACAACTAGTGATTGCTTTCCAAAAAAAAAAAGGCTTTTTTATTTAAGAACATAAAGTGTTAAGCCAAGTCGAGAGCTATGTCAAATTGAACTCAAGAATTCAACAAAAACTATTACTCTTTTTTTAAAACTAGTATTCTGGAAAAAGAGATAAGCAAGTACATCAGAAAATGGAAAGACATTCAATTTTTCTAGACAGACAAAATAAATATTGCCAAAATGGCCATACTGTCAAAAATGATGTCTAAATCTAATGCAAGCTCAATTGAAATACTGACAGCATTCTGTAACTACAACAACCAATCTTAAAATTTAAATCAATCTTCGGTAGCAACAGCAAAGCACGAAGCACCAGAACTCCAGATTTCAAATCATATTACAAAGCTACAGTGATAAAAATAGCATGATACCAGTACGAAAACAAACACATGGATCAATGGACCAGAAGAGAGCATGCAAAAAACAACCCCAAACACATTTAGCAAACTGAGCTCTAGGAAAAGAGCCTAAAACATGCTAGAGAAAAGAGAGTCCCTTTACTAGTGTTGGGTAAACCAGATGTACATGTTCAGAGGAATGAAGCTACATTCATATATCTCAATCTGAATTAAAATTAAGTTAAGGAAGAAAAGGTCTAAAGGTGTACGGAAAGTGGGAAGGGTAGGGGAAAGGTAATAAGGGAAAAGAAAAAATATGAGAAAATGAAAAGATGGAAATAAAGTGTTTGTAAATGGGGAGGGGAGGAGGGGGTGAAGGCAGGGCAGGGACAAGGGGAAAAAATGAGAATCAAGACCTGTCATGTAGAGGTACAAGATCCCAGTAATGAATGTAACTGTACTGTATACTTAAAATGTACCAATAAACTCAATTAAAAAAACAAAACAAAACAAAAATAAAAAAATAATATTAAATCAAAAGGGATTGAGACAATTATAAAAATAGAAACACTAAAGCTTATGGAAAAAATATGTTAAAACTTTTGAAGACATGTGCAAAGCCAATGACTATTTTGACAGAATCATAATTAGACAGGAAATAATGTCAAGACTCAACCAATCGGACTATAGCTAATGAAAAACTTCTCATGGTGAATTAATCAACCAACAGAGTGAAGAGACAACACAAAATGGAAATTTTTCCAGTGAATATTCAGACAAAGGAATAATATCTACCTATCTACTGTAGAATATATAAAGAAGTACATTATAACTCCCTTCAGAAATGGTCAGTCAAAATGCCTGGACACTTGTTAAGAGGAAAAGTATAAATGACTCAAGGGTACATGAAACGGAGCTCAGCATCTTTAGCCATTAAAGAAATGAAAGATAAAAAATCTTGGAGATTCCATATTACTTCAGAGAAAACAGCTATCACCCTAAACAAAAACAGCTGTCGGAGAGGTTGTGGCAAAAAGGAAAGCTTGTACATTATTGGTGAGAATGTAAAGTCATGCATTCTCTAGGGAAATCAGTAGGAGATACCTCAAAAAATTAAAACAAAGATTCCATCTGACCCTGGTATCTCTTCTGTGTATCTTCCATGAGTCATATATTACAGTCCTATATCAATACTCATGTTTACAGCAGCACAACTTATAATAGCTAAATCTTAGAAACAGCACACATGCTAATCAACAGATGGTTGAAAAAGGAAAATGTGGTATATACACAACTGTCTGCCATTCAGGTCTAAAAAATGAATGATTAATTCATAGGAAAATGGATTCAGCTTGAACACATCCTGTTAAGTGAAACAAACTTAACAGAAGGTTAAATAATGTAGTTTCCCTATATGAGAGGAACGAAGTATACATAACTTGAAAGCAAAATAAAAGGTATTTGATAGGAAGGACAGAGCTAGACATTGTGGAGCTAGGTCTGGTATTTCAGGAATGGGGAAGATAAAAGTGAGAAAGGGCAAAGAGGAAGTAAAAGGAATGACTGTGTATTTTTTTGTGTGTTGGAAACAAATTTAAAATGCAAAAGGAAGAGACTAAAGAATTTTATATGGACTGTATTAGTCAACTGTCCCATTGCATGAACACAGTAGCTGGTTCCAAAACTTAAGGAGAGAATTCATTTGGCTTGCATTTAATGGATTCAGTCCATAGTTGGCTGGATCTGAAGAAAAACTAGCATGGTAGGAGGGCACACTACAATTAAGATATTTAGTTCATGGTGGAACCAGGGACTATATAATGCCACGGTGGAAGGGATGAGTAACCATATTTAAACCCAAGGTCACAGCTCCTTGATACACCAGGGACACTCAGATGTGTGTTGCATTAGTCTCTTGGGTGGGTCACAGACTCAACCAAGTTTACTTTACCCTAACCTCCACCATGTCCCAGATGTCTGAAATCCCCCACAGAGGAAAGCTTTAATGTTTAAACCTGTATTCATAGACATTAACACAATCATTTTTAGAAATATATTTTTGTTTTATATTAGCACAAAATAAAAAAAATTAAATTTAGCTGTGAATGATATATATTTATATCAGCTCTATAAGCCAGAAGTCTTGGTATTTCTGTTCAGTTTAAGCAATCTCTCTCTCTCTCTCTCTCTCTCTCTCAAAACCCCTCTCAGTAGCTCCTATCTGTGTACAATGCTCGTTATGTATCCGCACTCTCTCTCTCTCTCTCTCTCTCTCTCAAAACCATTCTCAGTAGCTCCTATCTGTGTACAATGCTCGTTACGTAGTTCTCTCATAATTTTTATCTCTCTGCTTTTCTCCTCTGCCTCATCTTTGTTGCTTTTTATGCCATCCACTTTTTAAAATTTTTAATTTCCTGTGGTTATAAGGGTTAAACCTAGGACCTTCACACTAAACTACTTCCCAAGGTCTTTTTAAAAATCTATTTATTAAAATCTATTTTAAAATTTTGAAACAGTTTTCCACTAAGTGACTGAATTTCCCAGGCATGAATTTAACTCATGGCCCTCCTGCCTCGGGTTCCCAAGTAGCTGGGATTACAGATATGCATGAGCAACCTGCTCAGCCACTCCCTCCCCTATTAAATACTCATCATATTTAATTATGTTAGGGTCCCCTGAAAAATCTCACTCTTTTTAAACTCGCTGATTCGGAAACTCCATTATATATCAGCAAAGCACTTTTTGCCATTAAGCGCAAACACTCAAGGTTCAAGAGACTGAAATGTGAAATGTACTTGGGGACAGTAATTTGGCCGGTACTGTGTAATGATCCAACCACTGCCTCTGTCCCCTAGTCAGCATTGCAGTCCCTATAACTAGCTGCAAAAATTTTCAGGTAAGCAGAGATTTTCATGGTGTAGATGAACTGTATTTGAACTATTAATATTATTAATGTTTCAAAGTACAAATAGAAGTGAATTATCAGATATTTTAACAGAAATTTACAGAATAAATATTATGTATAAGTTTAGTAATCATTAAATATCATTCATATAGAAGAAGAAACCAAAAAGTAAGAGCATTTTATACAATGGGGTTCGGAGACTTTATAAACAGAAAAAATATTATAATGAAACAATTTAAACTCACAAAAATTAACTCCATTTTGGCATATGTACAAACAGACACGGACATAGAAATGCAGATGTTTATGGGTAGCATAAGAAAACCATAATATATAAATTAAACATCTGATACATATAGAATATTTTAAATTTAAGAAAATGTTTATAACACTGAAAAGATTTTTCTGTCTACCATTGTAAAAATTAAAGTATATTTTAATCTTAAAAATTTAGAATACTTAGGACTCAATATATTTTTAAGAAAAAATTATAACATTCCATAGAAAGAATTCAAATGAACACTAGTAAAAAGAATTATGTTTGATGCAGGAAAATATTTTGATAGCATGAAATTATGTATATTACTGTTCTCAACAAGCTATCTTTTTGTTTCATTTGAAATTCAGACATGATACTTTGAAATGTGGTGACATAAAGTAATGATATAATGATGCTCACATATTTTTGACATTATAAATATGTTTACAAAAGGTAGAAAGAAGTTTTAAAAAAGGCAATGAAATGATAGTACTGATTTTTCAGCAGTACGTGAACTTTTGATACCAATATTTGAAAAATTACATATCTAAAATTATGTAGTGATCAATTAAGAAAGTATTAAGGGAATGAATCAAGACAAACAATGCAGACTATGCAGTGACTCTCATAAAGTTGGAGGTTTAGTGCTTGCTTCCATCTTGAGCAGACCTTATCCTATTTTTTTGGAGACAGAGTCTCACTATGTCATTAAAACTGACCTGGAACTCACTGCGTAGCCCAGGCTGGTCTCGAACTCACAGCGATCCACCTGCCTCAGCCTCCCGAGTGCTGGGATTACAGGCATGTGCCCCCACGCCCAGCTGAGCAGATCTTATACTGATCTTGGGGAGAAAATTGTCCGAAAATTCCCATGTATGGTAGAGTAGAGAGAAAGTAAATGTACTCATTATGAAAGCCCTGGAAAGGTAAATCTGAAAGTCATTTGCATTCTTGCATTCTGTGGAAGATGGGCATTGTTTGACCTAAGAGAGTGAGAGACCAGCTGGTTAAGTGATAGCCCCCGGCCTGAACCTTAAAGTTCTGATGTAGCAACCATAACCAGGGCAGGGCAAATACCCAAATATCTTGGCCAATATTTTATTTATTCATTTGTACATGTTTGCAGTGCATGCTTATATTTATTGTGGGGAGTTGATACATGCAGACAATAACTCTTAATTCTTCATTTATCTCCTGCCCTACACTCATTCTCCCTTACCTTTCCCTTTCTTGTTCCCTTTCCCTTTTTGTAAAAGATCTATCTCCTTGTTTCTGACTGCCCTTATTTTGCTCCTTAATGTATTAATACTTTGGGTTTCTCATATTATTTTAAAATGAGGCAACAAAGAGTAACGTTACTCGGTAAGTATCAAGTTTATCATACAGTATGCTTTCTTCTTTGCCAGAAACCATGCAGCATCTAAGTTATTTTTTCTGTTTTTGAAATGGAATTAGAAATACATATTTTGGGAAAATCAGCTTCATTATTTTATGCTTAAAACTCTTCAAATGATTTAGCATTAAAGTCTTGAATAGACATTTATAGAAATTATGAATGGCCAAAAACTCAATGGGAAAGGGTCAAATATGTGCTCAAGAAGGCATCCAAACTTTGGTGGAATAACAGATAATCATATCCTGGTACAATGTTGCTCTTTACTGCAATCTCAACTATGAAGATGGAAGGATATTTTGGATCTTTTGTTGGATCAGAGAAAATATCAGTTCTGTGTTGTCTCCAAGATTGGTACATGATGTGAAGATTACAGTGTAGATGTTTCCCAACTCACATTGGTTTAACTTATGATTTTTCAACTGAAGATGCCGCAGAAGTGGGGCACATATAGTAGAAACTTCACATTACATTTTGACTTTTGATCTTTTCCCAGGCCAGTGATATCACACTACATTCTTTTATGATTCTGGGCAGCAGTGCTCAGTCATGGTGAACAGTCAGACAAAACTGATACTTTTCAGTGCACTGTGTTACTATGTTGTTTTGTTCAATTTCATAGATGTATGAAATGCATCTTAAATTTATTATATTTTCAACATATGATTTTTTTTATTCAAACTCATCATCAACTAAGAAGCATCTATAATTGTGGTTCACTTTCCAAAATACCATACACATTATCACCTAATAGTTTTAGAACACTACTAAAATTATGTAATGACATTATCTAAAGAGAGAGAAGGCACAAAATCTGAGATTTAAAATAAAGTGTGGAGGCCAGGAAGGTGCAGAATAGGAGGCCCCGACTCTCCCTCCCACCTTGAAATACTGCCTGAAAAACAATACATAAACTATTTACATTTGCAATAAATCCAGAAGCCAAATAAGAGAGTATCTTTACCTCTAATGAGCGCAAAATCAACCTATGTTGTTATAGGAAAAGTTACCCTACGTTAATGAATATCCTTCACTTAGTTCAGTGAGGTACAATAGGGAGAACAAACATTACCAACTCCTTGCTGGCTAGCCATAGAGGAAAAGAAACAACTGCAATTTCCATTCCATTTTCCACGTTTTAATGGAAAATTTCAAAGGACTGGTTACTCTGTCTCGCCTAAGTGAGAGCATAAAGGAAGGGTACCATGGATGAGTTTTTGAGAAACAAAATCAATAAATGGACTACTGTGGAATTCTTTTACCATAATCCCTTCCGCAAGCAAAGAATCATTTCTCTGCAGTGAGTAAAATCATTATGGAATGCAAACATGTACCAATAAAAGTAAAAAAAGAAAAAGAACTAGCGAAATAAAAAAAAAAAAGAAATAAAGCAAATTAAGGCCTCAAAGTTGACCCTCCCTTTGGAGATACAATGATTTCTAGAGTGTGTCTCAAACTGACCTCTGAGGAGCTGCCAGGCAAAAGGTTTACCCCTCACCTCTCTGAGTACTGACTGGACAGCATGCTCTTCATACCTGGTGACCACTGGAAACAAGAGAGAACTGGACAGCCAGCCACAATCTTTAGCTGTCCGGTGTCGTGGTAGGCAGGGTCCAATTCAATTTAAGAAGTAAGAAAAGACTAAAGAGTGTGTCCACTGTTCTGGTTCTCAGTAGGCTGCCAGGAGAGTGGTTTCTGTCTTGCGGTTTCTGCCTCATCTGACTCAGAACTTTGATGTGATACTGAACACTCTAGTAACTTAATAGCTGCTGAGGACAAAAAGAGAAAGGCCTGAGGAAGCTCCAGAGAGACTGCAGTCCTATCCACAGACACCAGAAGAAATGACAGGTTGTGATCTCCTGAAAGAGCCGCCTCTCCCTCTAACTAGAAACTCACATCTGGAAGTCCAGAGATGATGACCCTATGGAACATGTCTGAAAGGATACTAGGATCCCTAATCCCATCGCTTTAGGACGTTCTTTCCCTTTATGAAATCCATGTTTAAAACTGAAAGAGATGGCTTTATTTTCAAATATCTGGACACAAATGCAAAGTTACAAGGGACATAAAGAAAAAGGGAGATACGATACTAACAAAGGAGGAATACAATTCCGCAGAGATGGACTGTGAAGGAATTAAAGCGCATAAATTATCTAATCGAAGATATTACTAACTGCCATAAAGATACTTAACAATGAGAGAACGCACTATCTGAGGAAAATAAGGTTTCATAAAGCAAGATGTTAGGCTTGTGGTGGGAGGTAATTCGTGGAATTTGAGTATTAACTAAATTAAATAGTGCTAGTAATGCAGCAAATAAGTGGAATTATAATGGAGAGTAGAAAGTTGTTCTTTCTTACCTGCTTGAAAGGAAACTTTTGAATTTAGAGACATTACTGAGTAGATTTTCTAATAACCATAGTTGAGCATATTATAACAAGATTAAGGTGTGTATGCCACTTTTCTGAAACATTAGACATATTGACAATGTTCTAAGACATAAATTTCACATTCTTAACTGAGCTTCAACTTCAAAGATGCACGATCATGGACTAGTCCATGATAGCATGTGAATAAATAGGTCATTTTTATGGCATTATTATTATTATTGTTGTTGTTGTTGTTTTGGTGGCATGATAGAATTAATTTTCAAAACTATTACTACAGTTCAACAGTAAAAATATAAATGACACCACATATCTAGAGTCACATAAGAAATTACATGAAGAACATAATAATACTCATTATCAATATTGATGAAAATATAAGCATTCAGGTGGAAATGAGGTCTCTGATAAAAATGAAATAAAAATTATTTAATCTTTATTCTTCTATCCAAATTCCTTTCATGTATTTTCACATATAAAAGCAATTACATGTATATAGCTCCTTCTAATGAAAAACTGAAAATATTTAGTACATGAACCTAATTAAAGAATCACAACATACTAATATGTAATCTCTTCACCTTCATTTGTTACAAGGTACTACAAATTTCTCAGTAACAGTACCACACATAGAATTATTGTGAAAATTCATTAGCTGTTAGTACTGTTTATTTGACCTGCAGAGTTACCCTAAATCCAAATATCACTACTGGAACATGTTTTATATATTAAAATTTTCTCTTATTTATAGGTAACAATTGCTAATCTCTATACAAATAGTGAATATGTACTTCTATACTAACGACTAGAAAAATAGAACGTGGAAATGAATAACATATTGTATTCAGAAGTATACCTTTATTTACTTTTTCAGTCTCTCTTTTCTGTTTCACATACACAGATGCAAACACACTCAGATGTACACAAAAATAGAACTTACTAAAAAATCAGTATATTAAAGATTATTAGGTTTTGTATCTGGACTTTCTTTTGATTTTAATGTATATTATATTCATATCCATACAAATAACAATATAGAATCTTATTATAGCATTATATAAAACATAAAAACAAAAGAACTAGCAGATTGAAAGTAGGCTATGTACCTAAAATAATCATATGTGGAGACACACACACAAATACACACACACACACACACACACACACACACACAACTATCAAAAAGACCATAAATTCCCTTGCTGGCCTGAAACAAAGCTCAAGTGGTTTACTTGACAGAAAGGTGTAAACCTTTAGTGGTAGAAGTGAAGGAAAAAGTCACGGATGGATTGGGAGCTCTAGCACGTGACGGATTTCAGCTGATGACCAAGGAAATAGCAAATCGCCTCAGCTGAGCAAGATGAGATTGCTCGAGGATAGTGAAACAAGCTGTGGGCTCTGTTTTTGTTTGTTTGTTTACTTCACTTTAGTTTTTGAGAGCAATGAGACTAAGGCATTCACTGAAGTTTTCTTTGTCTTCTGGGCCCACTGGTAAATCTTCACTCATGAATTTGAAGCTGTTACAATTTGAGCCACTTTTTGCCCTTTAGAGTTGCTAAGAACCAAACTCCTAGCAAAGTACTTGATCAGACGTTGCAAAGAGTGGGAGCGCTCAGATTTGGATGGATGGCCTGACATAGAGCAAGCTTGTAGGCTTTAACTGAAATGTTCACCAGAGGAAAAAATGCCAGAATATGTGAGATCAAGAGAAGCTAACTCAGTGCGTAATGTGGAGCCACTGCACAGTAAGTAATCACATAATCCAGTTAAAATGTGAAGCCTGGAACAGGAATGATAAAGCTTTTTGATCATAACACTATGATCCCCTATTTGCAGTCTCATCACAGCATAATTGGTACGTAAACATAAATGTTGCTCATAAGAATGGGTGATTAATGAGATAGTAGGATTTGTGAATAAAAATTGTATGTAAAACCATCCAGAGTTTTTATTAGATTCCAATATACACATTTTTTAGGTCATTAGAAGATAACGCCCTCTATTCATTGATTTTCTTTTCATGTTTTCCCAGTTATTTTTATGATTAACTTTGAACTACTTTCCCTTGTTATAACTGCATGATAACCCATCTTTTTTCTGCAGTGTCTAATCTACTGTTTATCTCAACCATTATATTTTTTATTCCAAATATTGTACACATAATTTCTAGCGATTTCATTTGTTTTGCATCTTACATATTTGTGCAAACATGGTCATTCTTTCGTCTACTTTTTAAACCTTATCAGATAAGATTTTTCAACATTTTAATTGGTCAAAGAGCTATCTTTTTCTTTTGTCTTAGCCTCAGGAGTAAATTTCGCTATATGTCCTACATTGTAAATTTCACCTCATTAGCTGCCGGATTTTGTATGTGTGTGTGTGTGTGTGTGTGTGTGTGTGTGTGAGGGACAGAACTCAGGACCTTGAGCTTGACAGGCAGGAGGCAGAACCACTGATGTAAATGGCTGGTTGCAACATTTTTTTTTTAAATCCCTATAAGTACTACTAAACTTTGTTCTCTAAAGTAGTTGTTGTTTAAAAACTGATTTTTTTAAGTCTTTTTTTTTTTTTGTACCGATGATCGAGGCAGGTGGCAGCAACACAGGGCTAAAGTCCCAGCCCTGAGACTTGCTTGTATTGTTTGTTAGGTGATAACATACAGTACACTGGGGATAATTATTCAGCTCTAAGGCATCCTGTCCTTAAACTGTCAGCTCCCTGAAGAATCTCACTCATGTAATGTCACATTCTATCTGCTTTCCCCTATTAGCCTTGTGGTATGGAACGAGGGAAAGGACAGTTTTCCAGGTTAAATGTAAAGCACACTTTATTTTGTTTACAGTCTCTCAGGGATCACTCAACTATATTGCCAAGTAACTGATATTCAAAATGAAGGAAACATTATACACTGACAAGCACACACATACACACAGACTTACACACACGTACACGTACGGAAGCCTAATACAGTAACACAGTTTGTGTGTTTTAAATTACAGTAGACATATTTTTATTGAAATACGTTTTATATGTTTTTGTTACCCTGTATCAACAGAAAATACCTAAAAACTGAATTGTTTAAATAGAAAAATGTTCGGTGACTAATGTTAATATTACAGTATTTATTATTCTCAATAAAGATTTATGGAAGAATTTACATACTAAGAAAATTTCAGTATATTGAATAATAGTTACACTCATATCTATTAGTGGACATATGTTGCTATAGATAATAATTTATGTGATTTTTTCCTACTAAAACTACATTTTTAAATGCATGACTGGCATATATAAGTTTGTGGCTTGCCTGAAAAATCTCTTCAATTTACCTTCCTTTTTACGATTATTTTTCCCTTGTCCAAATCTTCTCAGTGAATTTTGATCAAATTAAAATATAGACAAACCAAAACATAGACATAGATAGTAACATTGGTATTTATTTGCCTTTTCCCTGACTTTTCTAAGCTGCATTTCTTGCTTCTCTGGGTTAAAATTTGCCACTTGATACTTTCAGACATATTTAGTTCCTTGTAATTAATTTTTTACATACCCACCCCTGGAATCTGCCAGATTTATCTTCACCTAACAGATTTTTGGATTTGGCTTCCTTCCTCCAGCCATGTCCCGCTGTTCCTCACCCCTCTGTATGATCATGGCAATGCCCTGAAGAGTTTAGCCAAATGCTGAGCTGATGAAAAAATTACTAGTCATTAAATTATCAAGTGTTTACACAGAATCAACTCCAAGCAAGGAACTGTGCTGCATTATGGAGCTATGACATTGCCACTGTCCTGTCTCAAATGTCCTTCCAGAGTGACAAGTGTGTTGCTTGGATTTCCCCATAACATTTCATTTGTAGTAAATGCAATACAGTTTTTGACATAGGAGAAAGTAGTATACAAGGACTGTTATAAAAAAATACAAAGACTAAACGCTTATTTAAAAAATATAATAATGAGCACCTCACGGTTAATCCCCCTCACAGTACCTCCCTTTTGATTCAAAGACACTCATCAGTCTTGCAACTTTCTGAAGTCCTCTTTTGGTACCATCTTTAATTGTGTTCTTCTGTCTGTCTTGATGTCCTTTATCACTTCAGAATATTTACCATTCATGCTCATTTTGACTTTGGAGAAAAGCCAACGAAAGTATGGTGCCAGATCCAGTAAATAAAGATGAGGATGCACCTCAATGTTTTTAGGGGTCTGCCCCTCTGTTGGCAGACATTCAGGAGCGGCATTCACTGCATCTGATCCCATGTCACAAAGATGTCCATGAAAGACCAGCTTCCCAACTGTTTTAGCAACTGACTAGAAAGTTAGGAAAACTATGTTCAAAGCAAGGGAGACTCTTTTGAGGGTAATCACTGCCACTGCGTGTTTTACTGTAATAAATTTTAATATTTAAATATTAAACCTAAATTTTAATTTCACAACTGTGATTAGTTGACTAATTTTCATCTTAAAATGTATCATCTGCAGTGGATACCAAATAGAAACTGTAACAAATAGGCTTTTAGGGCAGAGGAAAAAATGAAGAGACAGAGCTAAGAGCATGCTATCATCAAGCAATGGGTTGCCTAAGAGTCATCTCCATCAGGAAACAAATTTAAAACCTCAAAATATCTGCATTTTTTAATCATAATGTTTAGAATTAAATGAAACAAAGTGAGACAAAATTAAAACTTTTCTTGTTTTGTTATCGTAACACTATATTTGGATCTTAGTTTACAATTAGATATTTCAAACAAAATCTACTTTCAGAAAGAATCATGAAAAAGATCAAAATCTTGATGATCGAAGCCAAGATTATTTATTTGGAAAAAAAGATACTTAAAGTAGAATTTGTAAAAAGCCCATTATATTAGGGAAATTAAATATGATACGTATATCATTATAATATTTTATGTATATTATATATATGACTACATAGTTCAGATTAACCTAAAATTAATAATACCTTTTTTTCTCCTGTTGTGTTTTTATTTTTGTTTTTATTTTGGTACTGGGGATAGAACTTGGGACCTTGCATTTGTGAGCCCGGTGGTGGGAAAACTGTGCTAAAACCCTGGCCTTCCTCCTGTTGTTAAGTCACATGTGGTGATTCTTTGCCCTTTTTAAAAACTCAAACAGTATTAGTTTGTAATAGCTAAAACTTGGAAACAGCCCAATTGCCCATCAACTGGAGACTGGTTAAAGAAAATATGTTTTTTCTATAAAATGGAATACTACTCAGCCATAAAGAATAAGAAACTAGAGAAATTTATAGCTAAATGGATGCAAGTTGAAAACATATTATTAAGTGAAATAAATAGGACACACATGTGTAAATACTAGAGAAACCGAAAGTGCAAATAAGATGAAAATGTATAATTGATAATATGAAAAGGAAAATAAAAGGTACAAAGGGGTAGGGGAAGTGGGAGGGGTAGGGGAAAGGAAAGAAGGGAAAGGGAAAGTATGAGAAGAGCAAAGAAAAAATGGAAGCAAAATCTTTGTAGCTGGGGAGGAGTGGAGGTGTTGAAGGGAGGGCAGGGGAGCGGGGAAAACAAAGACCAAGATGTGTCGTGTAAAGGTACAAGTTCCCGATGGTGACTGAAAATGTGTTATCTACCTAAAATGTACCAAGGAAATAATTTAAGACGTAAGAAGAAACCTCAAACTGTGTTAATTGACCTTCTGTGATATTCCACTTACGATATCTTCCTGAGAGAAAAGAAGTGGATAAGAAGGAATCATCTCTACCCTCATGGATCACACATCATGGTAGGTGAGAAGGCTTCTGTCTCCCGTTTTCTCTCTCCCTCTCTCCCTCTCTTTCTCTCTGATTCTCTCACACATACAAAACATAAATATATAGTATGTGTTTTAAAAAGCAGAAAATGAGCCAAAATATTCTTTTATAAAAATTAATTTTATCAGTACATTTAAGGTATACAGTATAATAACATTCACCTTTAGGAATTTGCACCTTTACATAATTCATCTTGGTCCTTATTTAAATAGTCTTTTTTAATAAAATTTTATTAATATTTTAATGACTTGAAAGCAAATAGTTACAGATATTCTGTTTAATGATTGAGTTACATTCCTGTAGCTATGTCATTAAATAGAATGAGGAATTATATGTAATATGCACATTATAATATTCAGAACAAAGAAATGGTCAAGGGAAACTCCAACTTCATGATTTTGCTTTTATTTGTATAACTCAGTGCAGTATTATAATGTGTAACAGAATACAATACTATATTTCTATACCACACAGTAAAATCAGCCAAAAATTATAGTTCTGTACTATACAAGAAGCCACCATAAGGCCATCCTGGCCCTCATGGTCCTGCACATGAATCCAAATGTGGGCTGTAAGTCCAAAACAGTTGTAGTCTGAACAGCACATGTCCATAGTCCTTAAGCAGGTAAGTCATGAAATCAAGAATATCTATCTAAGGAAAGATAACTGTTTTCCTTCATAGTTTATTTTGAAATAAACCATATATGTGAAGAAAACTATCTTTTCATACATTAATAAGTAATGTTGATTTGCCTCAACAATATTGTCATGTTTGTATATTTACCAAAACTTATTAAATAAATAAGCCCCCATGCCTCTCTCCCCACTCCCATTATTTCTCCCTCCCTCTGTCTCTCTTCCTGTCATGAAGATTCAAGCTTGAATGTCACTGTGTTCCATCAAGTTCCAACAGAGTGACACAGTGTCTTAACTGAAACAGACCAGTATAAAATTGAAAACTGTTTAGCTCTCAGATAAAACAAAACAGACTTATTTCAACAAGATGACTTTCTTTAGTGGTGTTTTATTGCCTTTATCTCTAAACAAAATGCATTCTTTAAAACATATTTTATTGAATTACTTCAAATTAAGCATGTTATGAATCACTAAAAATGACTGCAAAACATAATTGAGGTATTCCTTTCATATAATTAAACAATTAAAACTCATGTTTAAATAATTACATGCTATGGAAATTGATATGGAGATACCTCAGAGAGCTGGGACTAGAGGTGCCATTTGACCCAGCCATCCCTCTGCTGGGTATCTCTCCAAAAGAACTAAAAGAATCATATCATAGAGATATATGCTCACCCATGTGTATAGCAGCACAGTTTGTAATAGCTAAAATTTGGAAACAGCCCATTTGACCATCAGTTGGAAGCTAGATAAAGAAGATGTGATTTTTCTATAAAATGGAGTATTATTCAGCCATAAAAAATGAGAAATTAGATTCATTCATAGGAAATGGATAAGTATTGAGGATATACTCCTAACTGAAATAAATAAGTCACACATGTGTAAATACTGAAGAGTTTGTCTGGTGTGAAAACCTATAATAGTACATAAGGACCTAATGATATAATTGACAATGTGAAATAGGAAGAAAGGGGCTAAAGGCGTAGGAAAAATGGGAAGGGTAGAGGGAGGGGAATAAGGGAAAAGAAAAAGTATGAGAAAATGAAAAAAATGGAAATGAAGAGTTTGTAAATGGGGAGGGGAGGAGGGGGTGAAGGGAGACCAGGGAGGGGCAAGGAGAAAAAATGAGAACCAAGACCTGTCATGTAAAGGTACAAGATCCCAGTAATGAATATAACTGTACTGTATACCAAAAATGTGCCAATAACTCAGTGAGGGAAAAAATAATTACATGCTATATTTTGTATCATTCGAAATATATTTGAGGAGTTTGAGTTCTTGGACGAGTTTCAGTATTATATAGACAGTTGATGAGAAGGATATACTTTGCCAGTTGCCAGGGCTAAAGAGCTATAAGGAAAGAAGCAGAGGTGCCTTCAATGTCAGAATTCGGGACATAAGTAAAAGTGAAAGAAGAAAACAGTGGTTTGAAAATTTCATAACAAATGTTAGAACAAAAAAAAATTACATGATTTGAGTTCGGTTTGGTTTGGTTGAGGTTTTCTATTCTTATTTCAGAAAATAAAAGAAATATAGATTAGATAAAAAGTGTAAGTAAAACCTTTACTTGTGTCCACAACATCAAATTCAACGTTTTCCTAATTATGTCTATATCTAATTATCTAAAGCTTTCAAGGAAGGTAGTATCAAATTATAGAAATCATGATATTACACATAGGCTCCCATGTTCAAATTGTAAGAAAAAGAAAATTGATGTGATATGTCATGTTTTCATCATTGAGTGGTATTCTATTCCAAACTGTCTACTGAGCTGGTTTCTACCTTATGTCCTTTAGTTTTCAAAATTAACACCATGAGGTATACATCATTCTTAGGTCCTGTATCCTATATGGGATACTAGAAGCTATGCATATTTAATAATATAGGGTATAGTCAAAAAAATTCAAGAATATAAGCAAAACCTGTTTGCCCATGCAGTTTAAATGTTATAAAATGTCTCATCTAAAATGACCTAGTCAGTGGTCTATGTAGTTTCAGTATCATCCGATTCATGCTTATTTTTCATTTTCCAAAACATATTAGGAGTTATCCCTGAACTAAATTGTTATTTTTTCACTAGATATCCCTCTGAGCCACAAATTCCTAACAAGAAAGGGACTGAATCTTAAATGGGTGACGGTGTAAGCCATCCTTTACATTTAAGAGTGTGTCTGCCTCAAAGTGGAAGCAGCAATTTCAGCCAGCACTGACAGTGTCAGGCTCCTTCTCACACAGATTGTTAGACCAGCTTCGGTGCCTGGGATTTCTGAAACTTAAGGATGGCCCTTTCGGTCTGCAAGGTAGAAGTACAAGAAATTACTTGGCCTGTGTTTAGCAAAGAATTTACAGAGAGACAGGACTTTATATGAGCAGTGATAGATTTCTGGTCCTTAGGGTCCCGCAGGCCCTAAACTTTCTTCTTCCTCGTGACACATATAACAGTTTATTTTGAGAAAAAATTCAAATCAATATATTTTTAAGACAGGACTAAAATCAATGTCTCTACTTGAGTGACAATGAAAAATACTGCCATGTAATCTAGGATTAATTAAATAGTAAATATCAGATAACATGAGAGAATGTGTCATAGTGAGACAATTTAATTCCATCAAGTTTATTTGAAACTGTAATCTATGTAATGATTTTGTAAATCACTACTTATAATAAATGGTAGAATTTGTATGATACATTTTAAAAATGAATATTTCCAGAATTTGATATATATTATAGTGGCTTCTCGGATATTTTTATCAGGAGAAAAACATGATACTCCCAGCACAATTCATAAGCAGGCAATGTAACTCTCTGGTAGTAGTGATTGAAATGACAAAACCAATCTCCAGACAGGTAATAGCAGTAACCCAACACGGGAAGAATTTCTTACTACCTTTTGCTTTCACTAAGCATTTGCATGGTGCAGTCCTACTTTGAGAGCAGGAAAATACGAGGGATGGCCTTGAACCGATGGACGATAACCCTAATACTCTCTGTAATGATTTTTAATCTTTTGCAAACCATCCGAAGGTGAGCAGAGAAACAGAAACTTATTTGGATATTTGGTGGTAGACTTCTGCTTAGGAACACAAAACAACAAAGGGAGGGCTGGTAAAAGATTTGCAGCACACTAGATAAAAATTTTAAATATTTTGGCTTAAAATGCTAATTCTTTTTTCACAAAATAAACTGCTACTTGATTAAGTTTGTTCCTTAAGCCATGGTGTCCCAAAATTTAGTTTAAAAATAACGTGGAGTAGGTGGTACTCTACTAACTTTATATTAAGTATATTAACTAGGACCATCCATATGGACACAACATAAATTTTGTTAAATAGAGATGAGGGACATAAAAGAGCCAGAACAGTATTCTGAGAAATACTAGACCAACTATGGGGGCTTGAGACTGAAGGTCCATATGTGGAGAAATGGACAGCTTCCAGAAAAGGAGTGATAACTGATTCTCCTCTAAAGTCTCCAGCAAGAAACACAGCATTTCTGACCCGTTGCTTTAGCCCAGCGAGATCCACAGACTTCTAAAATCTAGAACTAGTGCATAAGAATGAATTTACTCTGTTTTAAACCAGTAAGATACCATGATATATTACAATAACAAGCTAATACAATGGACTATATATTTAACACCAAGGTATTAAAACACCATAACTCCTTGGTCTATGCTGCTATGTAGTTGAGCATTGAAGAATTCAAAAATATCAAGTGGAAAACAGCACCGTTCCTCTAGAATTAGTGGTATAGATTTGCACAGCAGATTTCAAACCTGGAAAATTTATGATTTGCTTTCTTCTGCTCACGTTTTCTTTCAAATGAAAGCAAATGGGGCATTGCAGTGGGAGGCCTGACGTTTTGATCAGTCAAGGAACATGCAAACCCTGAGAATACGCATCACTCTAACTATGAAACTGAAGAGTATATTTCTTTTCATTTCTAACAGAGTACAAAAAGACATCATCACTACGGCTTCTTGTAAAAAATTTTTGTAACTTGTGTACATATTTTTCATACTTCTCTTTTTTAACATAAATAGGCAGAAGATAAAATTGAATCTTTCTCAAATGGGAAGGGAATTAAAAGATGTATGGAAGGGGAAGAGAAAAAGGAAAAAGTGCTGAAAAATGGTCTAAGGATGCTTTATGTACATGTACTAAGTCCACACAAAGACTGTAAACATTATGTACTACAAACATGAACAATAAAAATTTAAAAGTTTAAAAGTTATATGTAGAGAAAATACCATAGATATATCTTGCATATGATGACATATTACCTTTCATCACCTATTTGTTATTTCTTTTTTGTTAAGTTTATTGGTGCCTTTTAGATACACAGTACATTTACATTCATCATGGGGATCTTGTATCTTTACGAGATGTAGCTTGTTTCTTATTTCTTATTCAAGGAGATCCATACTATCATTCTCTTCTCTGAACTGCCAGATTTCTTAGTCTCAGCTTGAACCTTATCTCCCCACAATTCTAGAGAAAGTTGATGCTGTTTTGTAGTAATATGCACTAATATTCAGTAGAACAATGTTGGGTTCACTTTTGTTTGTTTCCTTTTTTATGTCCAAGAAAATCTGGATCTATAGTACTTAAAATTATTTTGGAATTAATACAGATTTTTCTATAATTCAAGTAATATTAATATTCTAGGAAATATAATATTAAAATTATTCTTTCATAATGTGTAAACTATAATTAAAGGTAAGAATTCTTTAGACTTTCATACTCCATATATATAAAATTACTGACAGGTTAGCCTAGAAAGACCAATATTTAAAATCACTGAGACATACAAAGATATATTTCATTTGGAAAGGAGGAACAAGAAAGCGATTATAAATTAATTAATAAAGAAATTATAAACATCTATTACCACTTGATTAAGATTCTGTCCATCCATTCACTGTTCATTAAATTCACAAAATACATATCAAATATCTATGATTCACTGCACACTCAATCACTCTTTTATAAGATTGAGATCAAGATGTATATGCAAAAGACATAACTTATGCACCTATTTGATATTTAAATCAGGGTGATATTAAAATATATTTAAACCAGGGAGACATTAAAATATTGATTAAAATGTAGAGTATGCTGATAGTGATGAATGGAGGAAAAATGAGTGAATAAGTCATACAAATAGGAAGATTTCATGTTTAAATTTGGTACTGGGGATCGAACTCAGGTCCTTCTGCTTGCGTGGCAGACGCTAGAACCACTTAAATAATTATTAAGAGAGCCCCCTGTAAAACCCCTAATTTTACAAATGAGAAAACACTGTAGAAACCTAGGGAGTGAGGATTTAACTCTAAAGAGAACAGTAAATCCTAATACATTAAATTGGGTTCATTCCTGATGTTTTCTGTAGAAACCAGGTGAATGATATAGTAGAAAAATACTGCAAAAAGGAAAAGGAGAAGTAGGAAAACGACTTCAGCTATAATCAAATTCAGTGCATGTAGGGTTTTACTAAGTGTTACAGAATTTACTCTTATTCAAGTTAACATGGAAATAAAATGAAGAACTTTCAATAGAAAGAGTCATTTCATTAAAATATAAATTAATATCTTTAACAAATAAGAAAATGTGGCATCCAAATTATAGATGAAAGGACTGCTATGTTTGGTGCCTAGGGCATTTGTTCATAGTATTTAAAAGAACAAATTAAAAAAAAGAAACTCAGAGGAGTGAGGGAGAGTAGATCAATAGTTCCGAGCATGGGGAATTTTAAATAACTTAAAAAAATCTTCTCAGGTGAATGTAAGGGAGTTTAAGCTTCAAATATTTTATCAAATATTTTATTTAAACACATATAACACCTTTCTCCATGTATCCAAGGGTTGCAGAAGCAACTATCAATAACGTGATGAATTCCTCCTAACATATCTCTAGTTAGTGATTATCCGACATAATAGGATAGTTTAAATAGAAATTTGTTACACTTTCGAAAACATACATTTAAAATGGAAGACATCCTTATTTGTAAGAAATATTTCATTTTATTTAATATATATTCATTTTGAAATCATCAAAATTTTTAAGCTCTATTTTCATACATAAAATGAAGAGAAATGTATTCATTCAAATATATTCATTTCCTACGACTTTTTAAAGATTGAACGTGTCAGGAAAAATATACTAAACTTGGAAATTGGCAAAAGAGATTACTGGGTGTTTTTTTTTTTAGGTGAAGTATACAGTCTTACATCTTTAAATGGCTTCCTATTGACTGAAAAACTTTGCTTTTTCTTGAAGAAAGCACAACTCTAAAAGACACACTTATTGCTCTAAAAGATATTATCTCCTCTTCTATGTAATCCCCAATACCAGTTTAACACTTACTGCATTTTCTATAAAGACATTGTTTTTCTTATGCTCTATAAACTGGTTTAAGCTTGTTTTAATTTCCTGCATTAATTAGGTGAGTGAACTTTAAAAAAATATTAATTTTGCATTTCAATATGTATTTCAATTTTCATAATATATACATTAGTAGATGATATATTTTATAGCAGAGTTTCTGACAGGTTAACTTCTCTTACGCTTTCCCACATCAATCCCAATTATACTTGTTACCTCTTCTCATTAAAGAACAGTGCAAGTAAACTGGAGTTGTCTTCCTAATATTCTGTCTCGTTCTTCCACTAATGTAAAAGTTAATTTGTTTAACAAGTTATGGATGATTTTTCTTGGCTGAATTTTACAGACAAAATGTACCTTCAGTGGGAAGTGTTGTTGGGTGGAAAATTTCTAGGTTTAGTTTAGTAAAAGATAAAATTTTGTCAGAATCCTTCCTACCTTTAGATGACTTAAACATCAATATCCTCACCTATGAAAACAAAAGAACTCATTTTTGGTTGTTTATGTGAAAATTGAAGGATACAGCACCAGTTCTATTTCTTAATAGATATAGTAACATATGGTTGGCTATTATCTACAATGTTCTAAAATATGCATCTAATCATGCTTATTTGTAACCCTATCATTTATTTATCCTACTAAAACCAAATTTATTTTAAAACATTTTTTAAGTCTTGTAAGGCTTTATTGTAAGTTTGGACAAAGGCAAAACCCTCCAACTCAATGGTAACTCAACAACTGACCTCATATTCCTGTTCAACTCCTTCCTCTCTTTAGCTACTCCTTTTTTTTTTGAAAAGCAACCATTTATTCGAACCAATACAAGACTATAAAAAGGGGAAAGACAAGGGTGGAAGAGGGGGAGAGTAGCCACAACTTGGAAATTGGCAAAAGAGATTACTGGGTGCTTTTTTTTTTAGGTGAGGTATACAGTCTTACATCTTTAAATGGCTTCCTATTGACTGAAAAACTTTGCTTTTTCTTGAAGAAAGCACAACTCTAAAAGACACACTTATTGATCTAAAAGATATTATCTCCTCTTCTATGTAATCCCCAATACCAGTTTAACACTTACTGCATTTTCTATAAAGACATTGTTTTTCTTATGCTCTATAAACTGGTTTAAGCTTGTTTTAATTTCCTGCATTAATTAGGTGAGTGAACTTTAAAAAAATATTAATTTTGCATTTCAATATGTATTTCAATTTTCATAATATATACATTAGTAGATGATATATTTTATAGCAGAGTTTCTGACAGGTTAACTTCTCTTACGCTTTCCCACATCAATCCCAATTATACTTGTTACCTCTTCTCATTAAAGAACAGTGCAAGTAAACTGGAGTTGTCTTCCTAATATTCTGTCTCGTTCTTCCACTAATGTAAAAGTTAATTTGTTTAACAAGTTATGGATGATTTTTCTTGGCTGAATTTTACAGACAAAATGTACCTTCAGTGGGAAGTGTTGTTGGGTGGAAAATTTCTAGGTTTAGTTTAGTAAAAGATAAAATTTTGTCAGAATCCTTCCTACCTTTAGATGACTTAAACATCAATATCCTCACCTATGAAAACAAAAGAACTCATTTTTGGTTGTTTATGTGAAAATTGAAGGATACAGCACCAGTTCTATTTCTTAATAGATATAGTAACATATGGTTGGCTATTATCTACAATGTTCTAAAATATGCATCTAATCGTGCTTATTTGTAACCCTATCATTTATTTATCCTACTAAAACCAAATTTATTTTAAAACATTTTTTAAGTCTTGTAAGGCTTTATTGTAAGTTTGGACAAAGGCAAAACCCTCCAACTCAATGGTAACTCAACAACTGACCTCATATTCCTGTTCAACTCCTTCCTCTCTTTAGCTACTCCTTTTTTTTTTGAAAAGCAACCATTTATTCGAACCAATACAAGACTATAAAAAGGGGAAAGACAAGGGTGGAAGAGGGGGAGAGTAGCCACTCCTTTTGGATGCTCTCACCATCTTCCATTTCAGGAAACTTGAGTTGTCTTCACTCTCGTTGTGCATTACTTCTTGTTGGGCAGGCTTGGAAATTAAGACTCAGTATTAGGTGCTGCTTGACATCTATTAAGATTTTGAGGGAACTGCTAATGTCTGCAAACTACCCCCTTCTGTGTTACTGCGAATCAGGCCCCTTCCTCAAGGAGTCTCTTCATCCCAGAGACTGGCATATTCATTACTGATCCCTTCACAGTGGATTTCAGTTCCTGCCAGCCCTGGACATTCTGTCTTCCCTCTTTTTACACAGTGCCTGCTTCCCACAATTTTCCTGTTCACTGTGTTTCTTTCAAGTGCCCCTGGGTGCTTCAGGGCCCACCTACCCCTGGCTGTGAGTACATGTGATTAATACCCAGCTGTCAATCTCAATTGGCCAGTGGTGCATGGCATGCTTAAAGGCATCCACAGAACCCAGGGCAATAAATCTTCCATCAGCAATCCAGTCAAAAGGAGAAAAATAAAATATCTTTTCAAACTTAAACATTTTTCCTAGTTTTATTCATACATTTATCTATCCATCCAACCATCTCACTAAATAAATACTATACATTCACCAACCATATTTGTAGGCATGTTTGTATGCATCTATAATATTTATTAACTCATCTATGCTGAATATTAAAAAACATCAAAACTCTTTTCCTTTTTAAATTTATTTTCTTTACAATTATTGCAAAATATTAATTGTACTTGTTAAGGGGGTTTCTTTGTGACATTTCCACACTTACATTCTTTTTGCTTTGATTATGTCCACATTGCCCTCTACCCTTGCTTTCCCTCATCTCTTCCTGGAGTCTTTCAGCCTCCTTTCCTTTCCGTAACAGTCCCTCTTCTACTTACAGGTCATCTTTTTCCCCTGAGTTTTCCACCTATTAAAAAAAAAAAATGTCAAACTTGTCTTTCTATGTCTGGCTCATTTTGCTTAAAGTGTTGTCTACTAGTTCCTTTTTTCTGTAAATGACAAAATTTTATATTTCTATATGATTGATTACTCCATCATGCATATACTACATATTTTTATACATTCACCTGTTGAGTGGTACCTAGGGTGATTTCACATTGTGACCATTAATCCAATTTTACCAACTTCTTTGGATTTAAAACATATAGCAAATTAGTAAAGGGTGCTCTTGGGTGTGTTTGAGTAGGTTATTGACCCAGAACCCAGGGACATGATCCCTGAAGTCCACTCCTTTCAGATGTTATTAAGATATATTTTGTATTTATTTAAAAATTTACAGGAAAATGTACTCTTGTGAAATCTTTCTTTATGTACAATAAAGAGTAAAATAAACAGTTAATAAACATGAGATGAATTTAGTAGTCAGAAAATTGTTCGGATCATGTCTCTGTTGGCTTTTGATAGACTTGGAGTGATATCTTGGACCAACCTCCCTTGACCGATATAATAAAACATAAATGTGTGCTCTCTCGTGACATGAATTTCAATTAATCTGCAATTTATTGCCTAAACTATCAATTTATACTTATAAGCTTTCTTCCATGATCAATATGTAGCATTTCTTGAGGAACTATGAAACACTTAAATAATAATAATAATGTTTGCCATTAATTAAATATGTTTGAATGCTATTTCTAATTTTAACATTCTGACAAAAAGCTATCTCCTTCTAATTTTATGAAATTATTCTAAAAACATACAGTCTCTGTTCTACAGAATTTAACATATATGTGACAACTAGGTGTCTTAGAAATGTACCTTTAATATCACAATGTGATGAAATATTTTGGCTTGTAAGCATCCTTGCTTACTCTCGCATAGTACTAGGATTACAGATGTACAATACCACACCCAGTTGATTTGTTTCCTTTATGTAAAAGATAAGTACTGTTACATTGCCATGATAAGCAGAAATGGAAAGTTAATGATGTCATATATAAGCATAAAAAAGGCAGTGATGAATAGTGATATTCTTTGAAACATGGGGTGTACAAATATATTTATTTGAGAGAAATGAAATAGTAATTTATGTAACTTAAAATATAAAGAAGTTTAATATGTTTAAGACTTTGAAATCAATATATAACAGATTAACCCTATGTTTCCTTTGAGTTCTTTTTTTCTGACCTATCTTGATCTCCTATGTTTTTTTCTTTCATGAAATACATAACCACACCAATTATTCAGGAAAATTTGAGTTGTTTAAGTAAAATCATGGCATCAAGAAGAGACAGCTGTCTATTCTGAATTTCTCTACACTGACTTTCTCAGGTTTTTTTTTTTCCACTTTAGTGTTGAAACTCACTGTGATGTCTAAAAATATCACCATCTCTCTGCTTTTTATGTAACATCCAACCACAATATTATGAAATTAAAATTTCGTGTTTCTTTCTCTTAAGATTTAAGATCATTCATTTGCTCCTTGACACTGTATTGATACAGAGATCAGGGACAGTTGACCATGTTGGAAATGTGCCACGACCTGCACAACGTAGGGTCCGAAGCAGGGAGAGGGGTGGGAGGTGAGGAAAAGAAGAAGATACCAAGAGAGAAGGATTCATACCAAGATTATGCTTGAGAGCTGGGACCAGATGGAACCATAGCTTGTTGGGAGCTAAGGGCCTCCTGGAGCACCATGTGCTCTTTATTTACAGTGGAAGGCACACAGGAAGAGAGGGTGGGGCAAACAGTGCTATGTGGTCTACATGGAAGGTAGCGTGATTGTTTCATGATGGGGACATGTTCAGGAAGGGAACAGGAAAGGACACAGTGTAGCAGCTGTCTCCCAGGGCTGTGCCACCCAGGGTTACAGTATGAGGCAAACTGTGTCTCCAACCTACGGAGAAGAAAGAGAGCAGGGAGGAGAAAGGGACGTTTTCGGGCCTGGCCTGTGGCAGCAATGTGGAAAAAAATATGTAGCCCCTTCAAAAATCTTCCTCTAACAGTTTATTTTCCTCTTCCTTCAGGATTATAATTTTTCTACAGTCTCAGAGTATTTCACTGTACCCTTAATCTTTGGAGTCCTACTTTTGTTTTCCACCTCACAGAATAGAGTACTTATTATATTTTAGGGCACGTAATGGATTGTTTTGGAAACTTATTTACAATTCTGGCCCTGGTTGTGAAGTCAAAACTAAGAATTGTATTGCTCTTTTTCTCTGATTGTCTTGTGGTAACTCATCCTTACAGCATTTTATGCTAGTCTCATGATACAAATGAAATGGATCATCTATTCTTATCTGATCTCTGTCATTCTTGATGAATGATAAAAATAAACTTTATGTACTCTTCCTTTACTGAAATCATAGCATGGTGGTTAGATAATTCTATGTCTAAAAGGATGGATGCTGATATATCTTTTCCAATAAGTTTCCTCATCTGCCCAATACTAATGCCGTTTAATTCTGCTTCAACACGAGGAGACTCTGATATGTATACCTTGCTCTTGTTGAAAACCAGAATATCACTTCAAAGGTTAATAATTATCAGCCCAGGTGTACTCTTTTCACTATCTATTTTCCTGTTCCTGGGAAGAATTCTTTGGTCCAAAAATATGACTAATTTCTAAATTGTATAACGTCTCATATTCACTGCAAAACAATTAATTAATAAAAAAGCAGTTTTCTGATGCCTTCTCCCTACTTTCCAATGAAATCGCTATTGTTAGTATGGAGAGATTCTTTGGTCCAAAAATATGATGACTAATTTCTAAATTGTATAACGTCTCATATTCACTGCAAAACAATTAATTAAGAAAAAAGCAGTTTTCTGATGCCTTCTCCCTACTTTCCAATGAAATCGCTATTGTTAGTATGGAGCAGAAAAGACTATTTTTCTCACTAAAATTAATATGTTGCTAATAAATGCTCTAGGCCTCCAAAACACCCAGTTTGAATATAATAAATTATGATTCAATGTATTTTAGTAATAGGCACTTATATAAATAAATTAATGCAAAGAACTATAAATAGGAGAGAAAATTCTGGAGTTGCATGATTTATGAAGTTACTAAAAAACAGGTTATATCAGTTAACATGCAAGATAGATTTTTGAAAGGCATATTGAAAATGAATAGCTCCAATATTGAACTTAAAACATTAAGCAAAATATCAATTGCATTTTAGTGAAGCTCTTGATTGTATTAAGCATACTAGTTGTTCAGAAGAGCTTCTTCAGTAAATAGTGATTAATATTGATGAACTTTGTTTTTTTCTGAAAACATCTTTTTATTCTTTAGAACTCAAAAAGTTATGGTATTCTATGATTATTTTTCTTTCATCATCATTTCCTCATTTTTCAGTTCTCTTACTCCTATACATAATTATATAATTTTTTAAAAATCTGAGCCATAATGAATGTAAGATTATCAAACCATATACATGTTTTCAGAAATACTCTAGATTGACTAATTTGTCAGAGTCACCATTACTTTTCCATTTGCAGATCTCAGCAGAAACTTATGCAAATGGAAAATCATCCATTTTCATGAGTAAATAACAAATGTAATGTGAATCTTAGTGTTCACTCTGCCTCCGCCTCATAATCTCAATATTATCGTTCTGTAGTTTGAAGTTTAGAAAATAAATTCTTTTAAAATTTCAAAGCTCGTATTTGTAGAAAATGACTAACGCCTGCAGTAGAATAGTAATAAGCCATAGTAAGTAAAAAAACTAGTTTGTAAAAATCATTTGTCAGCCTTATGGCTGTCATTTTCTAGTGCTTTTTTTTCCCTCCTAACTGAAGCATTATTTGTTCCTAATATGAACAGATAATGTCTGGATTTTAAATAATATTGCACACTTTGCAACATACATTCATTCATAAAATGCATGTAAAACATTACCATAGTAATAGCAAAGTTTGCATGTTTTCAAAATAAGATATTAGTCATTTCAGTCTTTTATAACAAAGTTTTTTTGTGTGTGTGTGCAACTGTGCCATGATTCTATCCTGTGCTAATATTAAAGTAAATAGGACATGAATCCCTGTATCCAAAGATTTTACAATCCAGAGAGAGAGAGACAAAGACACTCATAATGAAAATGTGAGTTACATCAAAATAAGCCACTTAGTGGCTGTTTCTTTAGTCAAATGAAATGTGGCATATTAAATACTTTCAATTGTCATTTAATTTAGCTATATTTCTCATCCTTTTATTTTAGAGAAAGGAACCAAAGTTTAGTGATCTGTCCTCCCCAAATGCATACAACTGGCTAATGACAAAATTGGCTCTGCATGTAATTAACATCAAAATACCTAACGCAAAATGCATATATATATATAGGTCCATGAAATCTGGAGCATGAGAGTGAGGATTAGCGTTAATAAAACAAGATTTAGGAAAGGAGTAGTTGAGGGTTAATACAGAACAGATATTCTAAGTAATGGTAACGTTGATAATATAAGATATAAAAGGAGTAGGATATACAACATTATCTTAGATATAAAGACAGTAAAGAATATAATGGACTCTTTTAACATACTGGTTTAAGATACCTCTGTTATAACTTAGAGCAATAAAGGTAGACCCTAGTTATGCTCAACACCCACCATATCTGCATTTTTGTGTAAATTATTATTACTTTTACTTTCTACCTTCTTTTTCATAATTTTTCATAAACATGTGGCATTTTAACCTAAGGCATGACTTACACCCATTCTTCAAGCCAAAATGAGGAGGTAACATTTAAGATCAGTGTTTCCACATTGTTACCACAATACTATGAATAAGCATATTAAATATTCACATTATTACTCCAAAGTAATAGTTTGCAAAAATATAGTTGGAAAATTTCGATTGTCTCTATGAAGCTGCCAAAAATTACACATCAAAATCAATATGCAGTCATAATCTAGAATTTAATAGTATATTATTTTAGTAAATTTTATCTTGGCAAATGATGAGCATTTTGAAGTTTAAAGAAGTTATTATTAAATCTCACTTTGATAATATGTATTGGCTTTGTAAAATTCTACTGCTGGGTATGGAAGATAACAAAACTTTAAAAATAATATTTCTAAGTTTTATTAGAGTTCTATGCATGCTAAGTCCTTTGGAAATATTTCTTTAAATAAAATGGATCATGGGCCTGGGATTTAGCTCAGCGGTTCAGTGGCCTGCCTTGCAAGCGTGAGGATCCGTGTTCAATTCCCGATACCAAAAAAATTAATAATAAAATAAAAAATAATAAAGTGGACCATTATATAAGATACTACTCAGTATTTTAATGGTCTCAGCTAGAATATGTTTTATTATTTTATTCCCTTTCACAACAGCAACATTTTAATTTAGTAGGATGTATTTAATATACTTTAGCATAATCAATACAAAGAATTTATCATGCATATGTCAGTTAATTTCAATTTGATTCAAGTATGATGAGATAAAAAATTCTACCAACTGGGTACATTTTGAGGAAAACTGACTATCTTTGTAAAAGAAAGTGTGATCACATAATCATTTTAGTTATATTTCATTAAGCACTTAGCACCTTCCTATTTAGCACATGGGATTAAATATCTTATATTGGTTAAGCACATATCTCATTAATTAACAGAGTGGATGCTAGAAAAGGATTTAAAGATTCAATTGTAGGTACTCAGAGAATATGGATTCATGAGCTAAAATAGCTTAGAGATAATCTTTTCTCTTTCAGGAATAGAGCAGATAAATGACCCAGATGGATTTTCTGAACCACAAGAGAAAGTGCCTTAATTGGTGCTATATCAAACCTTTTGTTTATGAAGATTTCAGATCCTTAGTTTAGGAGTATGTGAGGATCTGAGCTATGTTCTTATGCTAGAATTCTAAACAGAAATCACTCATTTGGGAATTTAGAAAAGCTACTGGAAAACCAATGAATATTAAAATTATTCTTTGATATTATAATAAATCAATGGTAGTAATGATTAAAAATAAATTGGGTATCACCATGACTTGTCATTATCTATTAACATTATTACTAAATACAATTTAAAATTGTATTGCAAAACAATAAATGTTCAAACATTATAGAAACACATAATCTAGTTTGAATCTTATCTTACATGTAAAATTTGCCATGTAGCATATGTTTTAAGCTGACTTTGGACTCTACTTTCACTCTGTTCTCTGCAGAGAACACTACAAAGAAATAATTAGTCCTCTGCCCATATCAGCACGAATCCAAATACTACAGGACAGAGTGATATAAACTACCTACATTACATTTAAAATTTACAAATAATATAAGGCAAATATGAAAAGTCTATTAAAGCCCAGAACACTGCCTTTCTAACAACATACATAAAATTAAAAAATAGTAACACTTCTAGGGCTAATAGAAGTCAGAATAGTGATGACCCTCTAGGCGGCGGGGTTTTAATGAAAGGTGGAATAAGGAACCCTCTGGGTTGTAGTTAATGTTCTGTTTTTTGAGCTGGCTGCTGGTTACATGGCTGTATCTCTCTGTGAAAATTCATCAAGTTATACCCTTTGGATTTTCTATATGTACTTATATTCAAAATTGCTTAAAATTAAAAAAAACACACTAAAATAGGGTAATTATTTAAACCTGTGGGCTTGATCCAATTCTATACATTGTATACATTCCTAGAAAGAAAAGAATCATAGAAATGTTGAAAAAGAGATGCATTAAAGATAATAAAATGAAAATCTTTAAAGCATCTAACAGAAGTCTACATGCATGTACGTACACATATTCATGAACAGTGTCTATAACAAACACACACCAATGTGTCAATCTAGAAGTGCATTTTAGTTTTAATCTGCTTTGCCATTATTTGTCTTAACAAATGTACCACCTTTCCTGTATAATTTTTGGTTTTGATATTACATAATATCCCTTCAGACATTTCTTTCTAACCTACATCATTTAGCAAGCAAGCTACTATAATTATTTAAATATTAGATTTGGAATTGTCTAGAAGTGGTAACACGTTTTAGCATTTCCTTTTCATGTCTTCTGAAGCCCGTATCTGAATACACAAATCAAATATTAAACACAAAATAGATGCCCAGCCCTATTGATAAAATATAATATCCCTTCAGACATTTCTTTCTAACCTACATCATTTAGCAAGCAAGCTACTATAATTATTTAAATATTAGATTTGGAATTGTCTAGAAGTGGTAACACGTTTTAGCATTTCCTTTTCATGTCTTCTGAAGCCCGTATCTGAATACACAAATCAAATATTAAACACAAAATAGATGCCCAGCCCTATTGATAAAATATGTCCAATCATGTTTATATTTTTCTACCTTTGGATTTTCTATATGTACTTATATTCAAAATTGCTTAAAATTAAAAAAAACACACTAAAATAGGGTAATTATTTAAACCTGTGGGCTTGATCCAATTCTATACATTGTATACATTCCTAGAAAGAAAAGAATCATAGAAATGTTGAAAAAGAAATGCATTAAAGATAATAAAATGAAAATCTTTAAAGCACCTAACAGAAGTGTACATGCATGTACGTACACATATTCATGAACAGTGTCTATAACAAACACACACCAATGTGTCAATCTAGAAGTGCATTTTAGTTTTAATCTGCTTTGCCATTATTTGTCTTAACAAATGTACCACCTTTCCTGTATAATTTTTGGTTTTGATATTACATAATATCCCTTCAGACATTTCTTTCTAACCTACATCATTTAGCAAGTAAGCTACTATAATTATTTAAATAATAGATTTGGAATTGTTTAGAAGTGGTAACACGTTTTAGCATTTCCTTTCATGTCTTCTGAAGCCCATATCTGAATACACAAATCAAATATTAAACACAAAATAGATGCCCAGCCCTATTGATAAAATATGTCCAATCATGTTTAGATTTCTTAGCCTAAAACCACAGCTTTTATGGGAACTCATACATCATTATTTTTCTCAGTGCCAATAATACTAGCTTTGAATCATTCTCTGAAAGCTCACTACTTAACTAGACCACTTTACTTTGGTTATGCAACTTCACCTTCTTACTTGAAAAAAATCCCTATTACACGTCACGAGGAATCTCAATCACCACAACTGATTACCTTCCTGATATTCATCTCTTCAGGCTCTGAGCTGAGCTGGAAAACAATAAATTCAACCCTAACAGATTCTGGTAAAAGATCTTTGAATTCTACCATCAAAAATTTATAATCATGCAAAGGATTTTGGGGTCTTTGTGGGTAATCAGAAATCTAAAGAAATCTAAGACATCACAATCATCAACCACCTGAACTAAGTCACTGTATTAATTATAAGCTGAAGCACTAGTTTCTTCTTCTTGGAATCTTAGTGGTTAATAATTCACAGATAATATTCAACTATAGAAAATTCTGCTTTGTCTTCCTCAGGACATATTTATATAGCATACCAGCGATCCTTTTGGGTAAAGCTAGAAAAAATTGACCCATGATATTGTTTGAGGTATTATTGCATATTACTTCTTCAAACATGACTAGTCCTTCCTGAATCCATCTAATTTCACAAAGCTATGCCTCATTAGCATACAGATCCAAATTTTAAATGACAATCACATTTTTTCTCATATTACAAGGACTAAAACTTTGTTTTGCCCTCTACTTTTTTCATTCTGGAGTTCATCTTAAGTTGTCAACTCCTTTACAAAACATGCTTTCTTGATGTCTAAAATAAAAGAATCATTTGAAATTTTATTTAGAAGTGATAACTATTACTTCTGCTAGTATTTCACTAACAGATCCCTCCTATTCTTCCTCCTAGGAGAAACAGATGGGAGAGAACAAGTAGGCATAAGGCTACAGAAAAAGAAATGGCAACTGTACAGGCAGAATAATATCATATAATACATTTCATTCCACAAAGTTTGGATTTCTGGTTTGATAAAAATATTTAAGATGGTTGACAGAGGAAATAACAGCTCTCTACTCTGGGGCACAATTGTGTGTGTGTTTTTATTTAACTAGTCCTGAAGTGCCTTTAAGGTTTTCAGAATGATGTATAAAATTAATGGACTTCTAAATTAATTCTAAGAAAAAAAATGATCACCTACATTTTTAAAATGTCAGGTCACCACTAGGAAC
>NW_022900913.1:19960596-19973930 GCF_012274545.1 Fukomys damarensis
GTATGTATAGAAAGCAATATTTCATGTACCAAGACCCTGAAAATAAGTAGAGGTAACAATTTTATTTTCAAAGTGAACTTCAAGGTAAGAGTGATCAGAAGAGGAGAAACAAATCATTACATATTAATTAAGTGAAGAATTCTGCAAGAGGTAACACTGGTAAAAATATTTACACCAAATATCCATGTACCTAACTTCATAAAACCACTATAAGATCAAATAAAGATCAATACCTTAATAATAGAAAACCTCAGTATCCCACTTTCACAATGGATAAATCAAATAAACAAAAAATAATAAATAAATATTAGGACTAAACTACACTTTCAAATAAATGGAATTAATAGATTTCTGTGTTTGACTATATTACAGTAGCATGCATATCCTTGTCAGCCACCCATGGAATTTTTTTCAAAATGGAATACATATTTTTCCATAATGTGTGCTTGTATAAATATAAAAGAATCAAAATTATCTCATGCATTCTATCAGATCATAGATCACAGAAACTAGAAATTAATAGCAAAAGAAACCAAAGACATTTTACAAACACCTGGACATTATCACACTCCTGAATACTAACTGATCACCAAAGAAATCAAAGAAGAAATTGAACAGTACTTAGAATCAAATGATGATGTAGTGCCAAAAACATGCAGGACAATATGAAAATAGTGCTAAGAGGAGAGTTTATTGGTGTGAATGATCAAATTAGAAAAATATAAAGGGCTCAAAAATATAATACACCTCAAGATACTAGAAAAACAAGAATAACCCAAACCCAACCTAACACAAACAGAAATCATAAAAATCAGATTGGATAATTTAAAAATTGATTGCAACTATAAAACATATAAATAAATAAATAATCTGATTCTTTGATAGAAAAAAATAAAACAGATGAACTCTTGGTACATATTACGAAAAGTAGACACGCATGGATACAAATAGAAAAGAAACACATGAAATCACAATGAGTACCACAACAATCCAGGAGATCATTAACTACCGTGAAAGAATTCTACACCAAACAAAGTAAACAATCTGGATGAAATAGACAGATTTATAAATGCAAACGAATTACCAAAATGGAACCAAGAAGAAATACAAACTCTGAGAAATCAATAACAGACAGTGAAATTGAGGAAATAAACAACAACAACAACAATTAACCCAGAAAATCACAAGCTATGATAGATTTATGATCTATACAAGCTGTTGGGGTCAGTGGGCTGAGGAGAGGCTTGGTCAGGTGAGGTTCCCAAAGAAAAGGACATGCGTGGAACAGATATTACAAAGCAGGAACTCAGCTTTGTTTTCCCAACAAAGCACATACATTAGTTTCATCATCTTACTAAGACCCAGTAAGAGAAAGCATTCTGGCTTACCTTCCAGCCCATGTGGTTGTCTATGCTGGGACACTATTGTGTAACAAACCCCCGTACGGTAAAATCACTGAGTCACCCATTTGACAGTATGCCTGTGATATGCAGCGTCCCAATGGTGCGGTGTGTCTGTCAGAGTGGGCCTGATAGTCCTCTTAATATAGGGAAACCCCCAAGTTGAGAGTCCAATTCAGTGTCCAGGGGAGGTACGGCCAAAACACAGTGCCACAGATCATAAGGCATCTGCCATGGGCCAAGCAGTGGACCCTGTACCTATGAGATTATGGTCATCCCACTGGGCCTTGGTGTCATTCACTCATAATGTGCTATTACCCACATGCAGGGGTAACCATCGCACTGTGCAACTTCCCACGGACACATTGACCTGTCCAATATATAGTGAGGCGACATCCAACAATATCACTTAATTTCCCATCATCCACCCCACCCATTATGTATCATCACAGATCCCACATATTGAGGGGTGGTTGTGCTCTTCTGGGTCAGTGCCTCAGCGGCCTGGCATCACTGATCTCAGGCTGCTCCAATACAGTTTTGCTGTCACCAGTCCTTCTAATTGCACAGAGACACTGGTGCGATTCTCCACGGAAGGACTTTTCTGTCAGCAGTTTAATGCACACCTAACAATTCGAGTGCTGATGCACAGGAGCAATCACTATGTGCCCAGGAAATAATGCCTTTAGCTTGACTCATCCTGGTTTGAAAGACAGGGAAAAAAGAGAAAATATGATGGGGAGGTCTTGCCCTTCAAGGAAGATGTAGGCCACGTGTTCTTCCTGAGAGAGGATGGTGCCCAGATCATTTTACCTCAAAAAAATATCAGACCTGTGTCCCCATTGCCACTGAAGGCAAGAGAGCTGGAACCAGGTCTATTACCTCTAGGGGAGTAGGTCAAGTAGCCACCATGTCACTTCCCTTTTGAATGGTGGCCCAGGCATCAGGTGGAGAGCGTACCAAACTTCAGAGGACATGTTAAAATCCGGGGCTGCTCTTGTGTGGCCTAGTGCAGTCCTCCCCCATAAGGACTCAAGAGAAACACAGAGTTCCTCAGCAGAGGGTCTGTGGGCCAGTCCCAAGTCTATTGGTACTAGTTCAACCTAGACTCATAGGCTGTAGTACGTGGAGTATGAAAGCTCATTTTTACCACTTTAGGACCTTGCTCTACTGGTTGGATGCACAGATGAGTTTGCTTTCAGAAGGTGATCCTGGGCCTCTCATCAGCATGCCAGAGCTGGTCATTGAGCAATTGATCAGCCTATAGTAAGGCTCACACCCATCCAGTAAGCTTTGCAGCCAAATAGGCCAGCTTAGTATTCAAAAGCCCATTGTATCTATCAACCATACGAGTAGCTTGTAGCTGGTAGGGCACACAAAGAAGTACCAGATAATGTCCTTGTCTCTGGCCCACCGTTGTACCTGAGCCCCTTTAAAGTGGTTTCCCTGGTCAGACGCTATTCCTAGTGCATCCCATGTGCTCTGCTCAACCATTGTAATGCCTTAGTGGCATGGACCTGGTCCACAAAGGGCACCTGTGGCAGTGTCCACAGCAGCGAGAGCACATTTATGTCCCTGTAAGAGAGGCAGGGGTCCCTTAGTCTCTCTGCGATTCCTGTGGGAGATGGGGTGCATGAGCATCCTCCTCTTCCAATGGGCCGACTGAGTGCACACCTTCACTGCTGCTCTTGCCACTATGGGAGACATCAAATGCCATCTCTGAGCTACAGCTTGTGTGGTAAAGCACCCTAAGTACCCCAATTTCTTATGGATCCTTGGTGCCACTGCTGAGGGTAGCCCATGAAGGGCTGCTCCCCTTGTCAAGGACTTTTCTAAATCATTCCCTGGTGAGAGGAGAGGCCTATGTTCACCTCATGTGTTACAGTCTGGCCAGGGTCCCATACGTCTCTCCATAACTCAGCAAGTCTATGTCCCATCTGGTCAGTGTCCTGTCTGCCAATCTTGGGCTGCCCATGTTGCTAACCAGAGCATCAGTCCTTGGAAAATGGTTCCGCTTTCTGTGCAAACAGGCAGAGGTTTATCCTCATGCACAAAAAGTAACCACCCTACCCACAACTCTGCCCATTGGCTTGACTTCCCTGTCCCAATCTCAAACAAGAGGTTCTCTGTAGTGAACTGGCCAGTGGCCACCATCCATTGCAGGGTTGCACCATGACTAGAGCTATCAGAATACCAGCCCTCAGCTGGGGTGGGGGTCTCTCCTTCCCTTAGATGTAGGGACAAGGCACTATGACTGGTAAGTCACCTTCCTGTGTGGTTTCTTGGGCCATGTATGTCATGAGTCCTAGCACGGCTGCTTGTTCGGCCACTAGAAGGATAGCCAAAAAGAGGCTCTCTGCAGTAGATATGCTTTCCATTGTGCCAGAGTGGGAGTCTGGGCCACTCCACTCCTGGGACAAGATACCCATATGCATACCCAGCCCTCTATTGGGTATTTAGTTTGCACTTCCATGGCCTGTTGCCCCGTGATTCCTTCACAGGCATGTAGAGCAGCACATTCTACTGCCAACTGCCTCTAAACCAGGGGATAGCTGTTTCCAGATATTTTTCCACAACTGTGTCCAAAAGCAAATAGAGTGCTTCACTTCCCCTGATTTTATCACAAACAGCAGCCAATCCCAGCCTCACCCATGCTTACCATTAGGGTGAAAGGCAGGGTAGAGTCAACAACTCAACAGACTGTACATGAGTGACTACCCGTTTTGTGTCCTAGAATGCAGCTTCCTTTGGATCAGTCTAGTCCTGCGTTGTACCCTTCTAAGTCATCTGATATAGAGGGAGCAACAAGTTGGCTGGGTATAAATGAACAACCACTAGAAATCTAGTAAGCTCATGCATGCCTGTAACTGTCATACAGTTGTCACCATGGGCATGCCTGGATCTTATCAATTACTATATCAAGGACAACTTTTGTTTTATCTGACCATATAACATAAAAGAATTTGACAACTAAGCCAGGGTCCTGCACCCTGTCTTTGTTGATGACCCACCTGCAGGCCAGTAAAGCTTCTTTTAGACTGTGTGGCAGCTTGCAAATCTGTAAAGGCAATCAGAATTTAATATGACATCATCAATACAATGGAACAAAGACATAGAGTTTGGCTTGGTTCATGTGGCCAGATCCTGGGCCATGGCACAAATTAGTACTATGCAAATACCCTTCACCTTCCAGGTGAAGGAGAACTCATCCTGACTCTCAGGTGTCATAGATATGGAGAAGAATGCATTAGCCAGGTCCACGACCTAGTGGTATCAACCCGACATCAGGATGAGCAGGTCCACTAGTCACCAATACTGGTCCCACTGCATGCAATGGAGGAGTCACTTTGTTCAGTTCCCAGTAGTCTAGTCATTCTCCAAGTCCCACTGGGCTTCTGCACAGGTCAGAGAGAGGGACTGATAGGATTTTGTGCAAGGAGTATCATCCCCGCTTCTTCCAACCTCAGAAGAATCTGTCTGTTTCCTTATGACCCTCAGGCTGCCAGTACTTCTTCATACACACAACAACTCTTCCTGTGGGAGAGTCAATGGTGCATGATGGGGATGCCCTAAAACAATAGTTTTAATCTCATGCACCATTAAGTGGAATTCTCCCTGTGTGGTATCTAACCTGGCACCAGTCCGTACATCTACCCTCATATGTATTCAGCCACTGGGGAAACATAAACATCATAGGAATGAGGGGCCAAACATTTATTGCCCAAAGTCACCTTGGGCTTATGGACCATAATGCAGTGACCTCCATACCCTTCCATGTATGCAGAGGGTCCTGTTGAATTCTCTGTGTTGCCATGGATTAAAGTTCACTCTTCTCCAGTATCCAGCCAATGCCAGTACATACTGCACATATTCTGGAGACCAATAAATAGTTAATTCCACATGTGGCTGCCAGTCTCCTGGAGTCCCTAGCAACCGGGTACCTCAGCTTGTCTCCTAGTCTGGGAAAAGGATGCCAACATCAATTCATCCTGCTTTACAGGGACTGACTTTATGTTTTGGACCCATGGGCTGGTATTGCTTCCACAAAGATAGCAACATATCTAAAGGATGCCCCTCCAGGTTCTTAGCAAGCTGCTATCAGATCTGCTTAGATTGGCTTATCTTCAAGGGACCGATGGTATTGCTCACCATGAGGCCACCCATTTTTTCTCCTTTGGCAGCCGGGATTTTACTGGTCTTCCCTTACCTTGGCAAGATCAGATGCCAGTGCCCAGATGCACCAATGTGTCCTTCGCATCATGAGTCAGATGATCTACAAAAGGTTCTAATAGGAATGCCATTGTGCCAAACATGTTAGCTGGGCTGCTGGCCCAGACCAGTTCTTTCACAAGTGCTGTGAGCAATTATTCATCAGAGGTAGTATAGCAAGCAGAAAATATCAACTTCTGCATGCCCAATTCATGCAGCTCAATAACTAAGTCCAGATAGGTTGTCCATTTTGTGACTTGCTCTGGCAAGTCAATCTGGCTTGGCCAAAGCATGTGGGCTGCTACCATCAGCCAGTTTATCATAGTACAGTTATCCACTCTGTGGGCCTACCTCTGTGCATCCTGCCAAATCTGGCTCATGGAGGGAGCCCTGGCTAGGCTAGCTAATTGGGCCATTTCCTGTGAGTTTACCTCTGTGTTGTCAGCCCCTTCATCCCAGACCTGTAGCAGCCATGCAGGCACTGTCTCACATACATTTTGCTTCCAATTTTTGCCAGTTCCTGCAGCTTCACAGCTGAGTAGGTCATATAGATAGTGTGGTCACATACCCGTTTGTTCCCCCTCTTGGTTCAAGAGCTGTTTTTTACTTCTACTTTTCCCTGGACAGTGGGTTATGTACTTTACTTTGCTTTATTCTTGTTTGTTTTTACTGTTTTAGATACCACAAGACACCCCCCCGCCATGTTCCTGTTTTATTCTCTAAAACCTGTAAAGATACCTAGCAAGAGAAAAAAGTGGCTTTGTATATGCAATTACAGATGCAATTTTGGAAATTAGTCCGAATTACCTGAATGGACCAGACGTAAAGAAAGGGTGTATAGAAGAGGAATGCAGGAGGTTTGAAGACAAGGAAGATTATTTACTGACAAAAGCAGATATTAGAATGATGTAAATCTAGGAATCAATGAATGTTACTAGTCCCTGAAACATGGAAAACATAAAGAAATAAATTTCCAATACAGCCTCCAAAAGGAATACAACCTGCCATCTTACTTTAGATTTCTGAACACTATAAAATGATGTATTTGCCATGTTTGAAGCTGCTAAGCTTGCAATGTTATTCGTAACAATAATAAACACTGATGGAAATGTCAAAATTCAATATATCCAGCAATTATTTTAATTTTATAGGGCTATTTTATTTCAAATATTAGTTTGCAAACTTCATAATGTTAAAAGTAGGACAGAAAATGTCCCCCAAAAGATGCATTTGTTCAGAGGTGGGGATTTTGAAAGGTGATTAACAATTAGGGGTCTAAATTCATCTAAATTCTACTTATGAGAAATAATATGATCACCTTATAGGGAGGAGACAGAAATAAATAGGAGGCAAGGATTCACTGAAGGGAGTGGATCATGGGATATGAATTTGAGGATTTTGTCTGTTCCCTATGCCCTTTTGCTCTGCTGCTCTTTTCCCTTTTCTTTCCCAACTGCCATGATGTAAGCAGCTTTTCTCTGCTCTGTGCTTCTCTATGATATTTTTTCCCTAAAGCCAACTAACCATGGACTTAACCTTCTGAAATGCTACAAAATGCTCTCCGCATCATAATTGGGCAGGTTAGATATTTTATTCTACAGATATTGGCCAGTATATCAAGCTGCTATTCTCACAATACCTTACCATGTGGTCTGTATGACTTTGGAATTGGCTTCTAGGAGGATTTGGGAAACTTTGGACAAATATCCCAGCCTCAGATGCTATAAGTAGAATTTGATGGCCCATTCTGGTCTAGTCTCAGAAGATGAGAATGCTGATAGGACTCTGGAGAGTAAAGATTGTTGGTAGGTTTCTAATAGGACACCCTTGGGAAGTGGAATAGATACAATGCATGTTGCCTTCTGACAAAGCCCATTTTGTACATTTCCTAAAGCGTTGGGTGAGGCCAAGTTTAGGTGTGATGGCCTCATCGATCTGGTACAGAAAATTTCAATGTAGCCAATGTTTAGGCTGTGGGTATTATGGCAGGCTTCTTGGCTTGTTGTTATATCAATTAGGAGCATATCACATAGCTGAAATACTTGGCCAGAAATGAAGACCATTGGAATGTTGAGGCTATACAACAAGTTACGGCTGAAGAGACTACAACCATAAAAAAGAAGTCAAGTACTTTGCTGATGGATAATAGGATATCTGCTTTGAGAGCATTTGGAGGTTTTGTGAGTAGTCCTACCTAGTGGCACACATCTGTAATCCCAGCACTCAGCAAGCTGAGGCAGGAGGATTGCTGCAAGTTGGAGGTCAGCCTGGCTACATAGTGAGTACAATGCCAGCCTGTACTACAAAACAAGATTCTCAAAAACACAAACAAAAAAAGATTTGTTAGATCCTACCTATTACATGTTTCAGCAGTGTAAAGGTGCAAAATAAAGAGGCCAAATGCACTGTGTTCACTCAGGCCCCAAAGTATCTCTTCCAGTATAGCCATCCTGGTATTCAGACATCACCGCAGTTATGGTTCAAAGAGGCCTGGCTATTGCTACAGTGGGCACAAGAACCTGACATCTTGTATGTGCTGCTAGTTTTGTATGCAAGGTTTCAGCATCATGGAGGTCTCTACACAGATACAAAGTAGGGCATGGGAATCCTGGGAATATGTTCAAGGATCAGAAAACCAAGATCAGGAAACCCAGAGAGATGGATCTGTGAAGCTCTAGGGGGTAACACTGCAGCTGCAACAGAGACCCTAGGAAATTGATGATGCCTGGCAGCATGGAATGGCATCGTAGAATACCGGAGGCAGTGAAAAGAGACAAGCTAAAAGAAGTCATGTAGGTCTGGGGATTTAGCTAAGTGGTGCTGCACCTGCCTTGTAAGTGCAAGGTACTGAGCTGCATCCCTGGTACTGGGGGGAAAAAAAGGAAAGAAAAGAAAAGTAGTCATGTGTTTACAGCTGGGAATGCTGTAGACAGAGGAGGGGCTACCAAAGCCCTTTATTACTCACTTCCTACCATGCACTCTGCATTTTGGGGTGAAGCCACAAGACTTAATCGTTTCCCCGGAGGGTTTTTGTTCTTTTCCTCCTTGTTATTTTCTATCCCACCGTTTTGGAGTGGATATATGTCTTATGCCTGTCTCAACCACGTATTTTGGAAATGTGTAATTGTTTGAATTTTATAAGGTTTTACAGCTAAGAGTTTGCCTTGAGTCTCAACAGACTTCGAACTTGCACATTTAAGCAATATTGAGACGTTTGAGACTTTGGGACTACTGGAGATAGATTAAGTAAACTTTCCTAATAAGATGAAGATGAATGAGTCTTTGAGGACTAGTGGTAGACTATTATGGTTCAGATATAAAATGCCCCCAAAGACCTGTGTGATAGAGTTGGAATTTTTGAAAGGTGATTGGATCGTGACTTCTCCAAATTCATCCCTTGATTAATCCACTGATGAGACTGTTAATTTTGATGGTATTGTCAGGAGGTGATATGAACAGGAAACGGGTCCTAGTCGAAGGGAGTAGGTAGAACAGAGGGCTCACTTGGTCACTTCTATCTTCTTTTCAGGAACTCTTCAAATCTTTTTCCCTCTCACCTGCCCTTATATGAGCCGTCTTCTTCTGCCTTGATATCTCTTTTTCAGAGCCAAGTGATCATGAGGTGAACCCTCTGAAAACTTTTCTTCTCAAAGATGTGCATGTCACATATGTCATTCAAGGCCTCAAATCTCGTACACACAATATCAATTGTTTTATCTTATATCTCTAAAAGATTTGAGATAGCATCTCTTATATATGTTCAATAAAAGTGTAAACATGTTGTATTTCTCACCATATTTCTTCACAACATTTTATAATATCAAATAAACTTCTTTTTCATTTTTCCACATAGGGAAAGATGTCCTTATTCTATAAGATTCATTTTTCTAACTCAGCTTATTTTTCCTCAGATCTACTTAGGAATTTGTCAACCTTTTCACTGCCTTCTGGCTCCTTTTCATCAGAATATAAACATTTAATTTCAATTTTCTGATCCTCTCTCCATTTTAAATTTATATGCATTAAGTTTTCAATTTTTATTGAGTTATATAATGACTGGGAGTGATAAGAGAATTTATAGTGTTATAGTATTAAATATTATTAACATAATTCTCATGGATTCCAGGGAAACAATCTTACTGAATTTGGATATAGCATTTTTACCTCCTTTCTCATATCTCTTATATTTACTTTTGTAATAGGTCTTGAGGTTTATTGAACAAAATAGTGATAATTGCAATCTTTGCTTTGATTTTCACGTAATGAGAATGTTCTGATCAATAGCAGTATTTAGCTGTGGGCCTCATTTTTAGTCTTATAATTTGCTAGGGCAACATGGCAACATATCTGCACCCTGTTTCAAATCTTAAAAAAAAATGAGAAAGAAGAAGAAGAAGAGGAGGTAGAGGAGGAATAAAAAGAAAAAAGAGAAAATGTCAGAGATCTAGCTCAATGGAAAGACTGCGGTTTTAATGCCCTTGGACAAAAAAATAGTAACAAAAAGCAAAACCATGAAAATAAAACTCAGAATGTTGAATTTATCAGTGGTAGAACTGCCTTTTTAATTAGGAGAATAATAAAGTCATAAAAATTATTTAATCTCCTAATTTACAAAGTGAAACTACTCAAGAATAGAAAAAAGCATTTTTGTTTTACATATTCCTGAGAGTTTAAAAATGGAGGTAAAATACAGTTTTACTTTCCCAATCTTAAATTCTTTCTAAAAAGGAGAAAGCTGTCGATTTGTTCACAACAATATGTCCAGAATGTAAATAATTCACAGGACCTTTGGATCACATACTATTACCATCCACACTAAGTAGCAGGAGGTCTGCTGTTGAGGAAGATGTATGTAGTTTTCTTGTGCTTCTTGTTTTCATCTCAATATAAAATACATTTTATTTAAACTTAACCACTGTTTTGTTCTTTCTTGCACTTTTATATGAATTCTGCACAGGAAAATAAAACAAATGATGCTACAATAGCAAAGCAAAATTGCTCTTGTTTTTCATTCTCTTTCCTTCTTGAAGACAATTATAGGATCAAGGATCTTTAAAATAGATTAAGGTTATTTGTCTTTGATAGTGGAAATTTTGCATTGGTATATATCTTGAAAGTTTCAGTTAAATTTATAGACTCAGAAAAAATTTTTAAATTTTTAGAATTTGATTGTTAATATTCATAGGGATACAGAGTTTAATCCAAGTCAATAGCAATGAAATATAATGGAGGATAATTAAAGTTATTCACAGAAAGAGAATTCTATTTTATTCTGCCTTTCTTAAATTAATCTCTCCTTTAGATTGGTTTAGGCCCACTCGCACTGGGGAGACAAGCAATCCACTTTAGTCATTCTACTCATTCAAATCCCTGTCTTGTCTGGCAAAGCATTTACAGATGCTGTCAAAATAATATTTAACCAAAAATTCTGGTACTTTCTAGGATAATCAAGTAGACAGAAAATTAACCATCATAGATATTAAGGTGAAATTTATATGTGTTACACTGAATTTATAATTAATTAGCTCATTAAAACTTCTGTTTCCCTTAAAGACAAACATAATAGTCTCTAAAATTATGCATGCTTTGTTTTCTATGTTGTGAAAATTTATGACTATTTGAATGCCAGTCTGTAGTTTCAATAACGGCAGGAAAAACTACATAAAGTTATTTTCTCTGTTGTGCTAATTCCTTACAAATAAAAATGATAATTAAAAGTTCTTCATACAGAGGTATTTAAAAAGTAAGTCCATAGGAAAAAAAATTAGTTGCTTATTGCTTGCAATATTCAACTAATATTATAGTATGATTCATCAAAACTCTGGGTAAAGAGGAAATATCTATTATTTAAACATAAACCATTTCACAATGTTTTATTTTGAAAACATATATACACTGAGAATAAAAAGGTACATTATGTCAAATTAAAAGTAAAATACAAAATGGATTGATAAATTGTTTTCCCTAAGTAAATACACTCATTTTGCTTGTTTTGTTTTGCTTTGAGATACTAGGAATTGTAGCCAGTACATTCGCATTAAGCTACATTTTATTTCGTAACCAGGTCTCGCTAAATAACTAACTTGCATAGCCTGGTCTTGAACTTGCTGTCCTGCTCAGCCTTCAAAGAGCTAGCATAAGAAGAGTTTGTCACCAAGCCTAATTCCAGAATTATTTTTATTACATAATACAAATTATCAAAAGATATCACAAAGATAATTATATTAATAAATAGTGCATTTCCGTCTCTTCAGAACACAGTGATTCAAATCAAAATATCAAAACTGATAATCATCAAAGCAACTTAAGCTAATTTCAACATGATAGGAGCCTTGGTGTTTAGCTTTATGCCTTGTAGGTTTCCTTTGTAAAGAAAAATGTAAGAAAGAGACCTTGTGTGACATTCAGTTTTTTTTGACACTGTACCATTCTTATCATCTAGAAATCTTGAATTCATTTCCAAAACATATGTCAAATATCTGTTCTGTATTTCTAACATTAGATACTATTCTTAATCTATGTCACAGTCTTCACTAGCCTCCATTGTAATAATTGAAATCATTACTTCCTGGAACAATGTAGATGTTAATGAATAACAAATTATATCCAAATTTAGGGGCTTGAAGAAATAATAATTTTAATATTCATGAGTCTCTAGAATGACTGGATATCGCTGATGGTCCTGGCTCAGCTTTGAAGGGAAATTTTGGTCTTGTCTTGGCCTCACTTATGTCTATAAGTCAGCTGACTTGGGGGTAATGCAGTAAGATAACCAAGCTTGGATCCTTGACTGTGTTCATGTGCATTTTCTTCCAGGAGTCTTGTCTGTGTGTGCTTTCATGATGATCTAATTGGTCCAGATGAGAAATACAAGTGCACAATGACTCATGAATATCACTCTAGCCACATTTTATTGGTCAAAATTTGCAAGTTTTCACCAAATTTAAGGGAAAGAGAAATAGAAATGATAGTTATGTCAAAGATATTTTGCAAAATATATGGAAATAATTCATTTGGTAAGATGAGTAGTTGAATATGGAGAAAAGGAATTGCATCTGTATCAACTTATCAAAAATTTTAATATCCATTTCCAAGCAGTAATCACTGTACTAGAATATAAATCAGTAGATGGTTTATTACTCTTATTAATACACCTATTTGTAAAGTTTATTAATTATGAATGTTTATACTTATGCCAAGGAAAATATCTTAATATATCCACTATTATCATGATTCAGATTTTAAAAATTGTGTTAAAGTAATATGCTAACTTATCCATTATTATAAATTACAAATTGCTCATTCAGAAGTACAATGCTCCTTTTGGTATTGTCTCTGTTTTGTCTGCTTTCATCTTTTAATAATTTCCATAAGAAGCTCTCCTATGGGCTCTGAAACTTATACTCAACTCATCAATTAAGTGTTCAACATACAGTAAACATTCACTGAATATTTGCTAAATAAGTGTATTAATAATTAATATATATTCCATATAAATAGTCATGAACACAGTAAGAAAATAAGCACAGTGTTTGTAACAGTCCAAGATATAAATATGTTTTCTTTTCATGTATATAGGCTCTGAAATATACTCAACTCATCAATTAAGTGTTCAACATACAGTAAACATTCACTGAATATTTGCTAAATAAGTGTATTAATAATTAATATATATTCCATATAAATAGTCATGAACACAGTAAGAAAATAAGCACAGAGTTTTTG
>NW_022900913.1:19974510-19984147 GCF_012274545.1 Fukomys damarensis
TATATATATATATATATATATATATATCTTATTTTTTCCTTTTTGATTTTCTGTTATCCTAGATAGATATTCTGTGGAAAACACAGTAGAGTTCAATTTGATGACACTCTACTTTATTGAATTTTGCTTTTCGTGCTGCTACAATGAATATCTAACCCATATATCTTTACACAAAAATTGAGATTTTAGAAATGTTTATGGTTTAGCAAAGTAAGCTCTTCCTTCACTCAAATATTGCGATGTTTCACATCACATTTCAAACTGACTTTTATCTCCATATACTCGACCAACTAGGCCAAATCAGAGTGATAAAATTCTTTAGCAGACATTAATGGGTCAAAGGACAAAACGGATTGAGAGCAATAAACTAATATAACATTATTTGTAAATACATTGATTCCATAAATCCAATATCATTCTCCCTCTTATTAGCAGAAAACATGTGATATACTTAGGATAGAGGTCCATCATATAGTCAGCTTCTCAAATGGGTCTAAAGTGTGTGTGTGTGTGTGTGTGTGTGTGTGTGTGTGTGTGTGTGAAAACAGAGGGATAGGGAAAAGAATAGAGCAGAGGGAGGAAGAGAGGGTGGACAGAGAAGAGATGAGGAATAATAAAATACTTGACTAGATACAATACTTATTAACTATATATAGGATCACTTATTTTCTTTGCAATATGCTCATAACGTTTCTATGCACATGCTTTATTCCTAACAAAATTATCATTATATAATAACAATTATTTGATGCAGAATTTCTCCCACTCTAAACTTTGATGCCACCCTAATCTTCCACCTCATCTTAAATTTTCCTTTTCATGACTTTTTCAGGCTGTTCACAGCTCAATATCTGATCAAAGAACTGCACTCTCGGGGTAGGACATGTTCTGTGGATTTTCTTTAAACTGATACACATCAAAGACTAGGAAGGAAAATTTAGTTACCATTGTTTTCAATTATTTCTAGAGAATAATTTCCCATCAGATAATACGGCACAGAGAACTTGGTGCTGAAATAACAAATTGAGATTTCACATTATTTTTCTGCACCCTCTCATGCACCCAACTGTAATGTATGCCTTTGCACCATCCCCACTGAAACATTCTGTCCTGTTTCTTCTCCTACACTGACATACATGTTATGCCATTTAATATTTCCTTGACTTTTCAGTAGTCTTTTCAAGATGATGCTTTTATTTCCCAGTGGTAGTGGATGTCCTTTATGATAACGCAATGGACAGGCCTTCCCAGGCTTAACTCACAAACTTTCAGCTACTTGTAGATTCTGTTATATCTCACTAAGTTGAAGGAATCAAAAGGGCTGTAAGGTATGTTTCAAGGGTGTGGTAAGCCATTTCTCATGCTGTCTTTTGTGATACAATGGCAAAGGAGAACATGAAAGCAAAAATAAATGTTGAAATATTTGAGTAAGCACTTGTTTCTTTCAGTTGTTCTTTTTAACTGCTTAAATTTTCATCAAGTATATTTATCAGCTTCATAAAAATAGTACATAGCATTGTCAGTCTATATCACATAGCTATCAAATCTATTTACAGTTAATTTGTGTTTAATTTTTTAATGGAGTAGACAGTCACTTCACAGGATGCAACCTCTGATATATTTTTTTGCTGTTTAACATTGGCTAGGGATAGATTGACCCTCTGTCTAGTTTTGGTTTTCCTGATCACTGGCCTCAAAAGAGCTGGCTTTGACAATACCCTTACTGGTCACTTTTGTCATTTATTTTTTGTGTTCAGGTATATTATTGCCAGAGAATGGTTTAACCTATGTCATATTGACATTAGTTCTTTCCATCATAAGGTTTCCGCCCTGAAGTTTCTATCTGAATATACTTTAATAGATGGAACAGTTGGAAATCCCAGCTTGGAAGCAGAAAGTTACATATTGCTGGCCAAGTTTTTTTCTATAGGTGATTAGAGCAAGCAGTGAAACAGGTGTGCTCTCTATATGGCACACTGTGAGAATTATTTTTTGGATCTCAACTGAGGGCACAAGAGCAAATCAAGGCGAAGTGCCTGATGTTCATGCCACAAATATATAACCTATAGCTGAGTCACTAAAAAATTATTGTTATGTAACATATGTGCCCATGGAATATTCTGACCCATATAAAAAGTTCTGAGCTTAGTCTACGGGTGCAACAAGATCACTAGAGACATGATTTGTTGAAGTCTTAGAATTCCATTGTATAGAAAATGAGCTTAGATATCAGTTATTCTATTTCATACATGAGATGCAGAGGTTTGATATAGTTATTAAATGTATTTAAGTAAAAACCATTAAGTATATCTTAGAAAAGAAATAAGTATTTGAGTTTTAATGTTATGATTGCTTGTATCTTTCTAATGGTTTGGAGGATAAAAATCCACAATTAATATTAACCAATATGCCAATATACCTTTTTTCATCTTCAAGTTTATTATTTTTAAATGGAAAGGCAAAAATGGTAATATGTTTTAATTTGTAAAATTTTTGTGCCTGTACTTAGTGTACAATTCCCACATTTTTATAATATTAAATTAATTAAATATTTCATCATTGCAAATGACATAATCAAGACCTTTTGTATCCCAAACAGTAACTACTTGTAATTATTGAAATGTATGATGGCAATTCTAAAAGCTTTGGAAAAATAATGGATCTCAGAGATAAGGGAACATATTTTCTGCACTTTTAACTATGCTTTAAGATACAATGTAATATATTCAATCTTTCCACAAACAGTGATAAATTACAATATTCAAGATACCATTTGGATCTGAAACTTTCTGAAACATTATTAGAAGACTTTCAACATGGGAAGATATTTCAAGAGGGCCTTTGGATTCCCAAAGGCACTTTACTGTAAATTAATGATTTCAAAGCATTTGAACATGGACTAATCATTCCTTGGAATTAATTAGCTATAAATTGGAAGTTAGGAGAAAAGGGAAAAAAGGATATGCTTAGGACTTACGGCTTTAAAATGGTATTTTCTTGACTCAGTGCTACAGTTCGGCTTGAAGTACTTCCAAGGTCTCATGTTTTAAAGACTCAGGGTGTTGCCAGCCTGCTGTACTATCCGGAGCTGGTGGAAGATTTTGGAGACGGCATGGAAGAGGGAAGTTAAGGTCACAGCCGTAGCCTGACATAGCCTTTCTATCTCTCTATCTCTCTGTCTCTCTCTCTCTCTCTCTCTGTCTCTCTCTCTCTCTTTCTCTCTCTCTCTCTTTTCCTGGCTCCCAGGAGAGCACCTTTGCTCCCCTTTATGTTTGCTGCCAACACAATCTGATTCACTGTAGATCCAAAAACTATGAAGCCAACTGACTACAGACTGAAAGTTCTGAAACAGAGTCAATATAAGTCTCTCCTCTTTTAAGTTGTCTTTCTTACTTATTTTGTAGCAAGAATAGAATGCTAACACACTCAGACGTGGAAAATTTGGAATGAGATTTGAAATGAAGAAATCATTCACTATTTTACTTATGATACATTTTTGGGAGACAGAGTAGCATCATCAGGTGAATCATAGGACTGGTCTGGGTTAAAGACGGTAGACATGAACGTATTCTACAATATGTAGCCGTTTTTTCCTACTGGGAGGCACAGAAGTCCTGTCTTGAACATAAATTCCTAATATTTCGCAAAAAAAAAAAAGATATGGGATGAATGACTTCTGATCTGTATGATATTTCTTTCCCTTTGCAAGTTACAGTGGGTTTGCTATGTCTTGCGATGACGATGACGCCATACAGCGGAAGTGGGCTGGATCCACCAGTCACTGTCCCTGGAGGAACGACCCGAAAGAGCCAGGAACCGGCAGCTGACATTTCCAGGTCAGTGAGGAACCCTCTGGTTAAGCCGGTAAAATATCTGGATTTAAAAGTTAGTTTAAGATAAAAGTTTTTCTTTTATAGTATTGACTCAAGTGTAATCAATGACATGCAGATAAGGGGTAACAGAAATATGAATAAAGGAAAACATTTCAAATTTGATTTTTAAAAGAACTTAGTCTTAGGAAGATACAAGAAATTTAAAGACAACTTGGTCCCAAGTTTGAAAACATGATCAGAATTAGATGCTTGGGTAAGTCATTTTTTTTCCCAAAAATCATCAGATAACATTTTAAAAACTGATATATGTAAAAAATATTTATTTCATGGCCATACTGTTTAAAATGATAAAAAAAAAATATTTTTCAATGCATTGTTTTCCTGTACTGGGCTGCTCAGTAGAAAATTTAAAAAATAATATTTCTTAAAACAATTGTTGTTTCTTCTGAAACACTCACTGTAGATATATTTTTACTTATTTGGTGGAAATGTGTGCATTTCTGTGTGTCTGTGTCCGTTTCATGAAGTTTATTCCACTGAGAATTTTCTATACAGTAACCTTTCTCCTCCAAGGATGTCTTTGTGACTAGGTACATTGAATGTTTACCAAGCACAATGGACTTAAAATAGTTACTTGAGCACTTGGAAAATTCAAGAATCCTTATGATGAAACTGACAGGTGAGGTATCAATTCAACTCTGCCTTAAGTCTTCTGAGTCAGCTACACATAGCCTCCTGCGTTTGAAACTTGTCTGTTGAGAAGTTTCAAATATTATGTGAGAAAGACATTCGTTTCTCCATTTTCAGTGGCCACATGCCACAGTCTTCACTGGGCTTTCAGTGGGGTGGGGTGCAAACTCCGCCTCCCCACCCAGGCATAAGAGGTAATCTTATTGCTAATTCGTCATTTCTTGTTTAGTGAGTTTACCAATGGTTTTAACATTGCTTTGGAGAGAATGTAGCACAGTTTACCAACTGGTTACAACTGGGAACAAAATAACTACTTTTTCTTAATTTCATGTCCACAACTAAAACATCGAAAGAGTAACGATTTCACCTAATATTTAGTAATGATTATTTTTCTTTTATTCTCTTTGGTAGAACGATATTGAAAGTCAGATTTGACATATCGTTGCAAGGTAGAAAACACACTATGTATGGAAGAATCAAATATTTTTAATCTAATAACTTTGCTGCTTCATATTTAATTGTATTTAAAATGTATATAGGCTTTGAACTAGTACCTCAGTTTCTAAGTATTTATCTTGTAAAAACAGTAGAGGAAATCAACACAGACTTTTCAAAGCCACAGTTTTTCCATCTGAAAAAAATAAAGACAACTTGTTTATTTCTCAGAATGAGAACTTTTCTCATTTTAATAAATATAATATAAATATAATTATGTTTATAAAATACAATAGATATCTGTGATATTCAGAAAGGATTTTAGTGATGAAGTTTGATTCAAAATAAAAGCTGTAATAGAATATTTTATTTTTAATAACATATGTAGGCATATAAATGGGTGTGCATGTGTGAATATGTATATCAAAGGTGAATAGAAAAAGAAAAATCAACAAGAAATAGTACACAAAAGCATTCACTCTTATTTATAATTAGAAAAGAAAATATTTTTCAAATTATGTATTTCTGACGCATTTAATATAATTTAAATCATACATATTGCTGTATTATAAATACTTTCTAAAATGTGTAAAGTATTCATGTCAAAGCCATCGAGTAAATACCAATTTGAACAAATAATAACCAATTAAACACATAAATATAAAACTTTTGGCCTAAAGTTGTTGTGTAACAAATTCCCCTGAGTCTTTACTTTCGATATAATTAAATAATATTTCTGTTAAAATAAAATATTAGCATTTAAGTAAAGCCTACATTACACTCTGCAATGAAGTAATAGTTTAGTTATGAAATCAGATATTTAAAAAAATCATCTATATTCCCTGGAATTTAAGGAACATTGAAATACATTTTATTTCCAAATTCTGATGTCCAAATGCAAGAAAAATACATTTTCTGGAAGAGTGATCATAAGGACAGGTGCAAAGTTTGAAGATGAGTAATACAGGGATTTTCTTCCGTCTTCTTTCCCTTTCTTTGTTCACTCCTTTTACACTCTTTTAAATAAATTCACATATATTTTTAATAACACTGAAGGTTACTTTTTTATTAAACTATATAAGTTAAAAAGAGAAATAGGCCAGAATACCAAAAATAATAATAAATTAGATTGCGTATGGTGGGAACATTTCAGAATGCTAGTACTCTGCATTGATTACATTTCTGAAGCAATAAAACATTTCAGTTAATTTTCTTTTATTACTTCAGTATTAAATATGGGAAATGCATTTAGTATACAGTATATGATAAGAAGACAAATTGTGATATAAAGCACAATGAAAAGAAAAGCAGAGAAGCAAATAAAGCATCGTTTTATAAAAGATAAGAAAATGAATAGAAAACATGCACAATTTCTTTATAGCTGAATCAAGGTGCTAACACAAACTTAATTTTACCTAGTTTTAAATAACAAATATTGTTATTACATATTTAGAAGTGTAATAAATATGCTTGATATAGTCAGTTTCATCCTACATTAATTTTGTACTATCATGATTGTCCTTTCTCCATTTTATATCTCCTACAACATTTTAAATAAATTAGAGTATGTCCAAGTTTTTTGCAGTTTTCTGATATCTTATTTAAATTGTTTTCTTTTTCACAGCAGTACCTAGATATTTTTTGGGGGGTACCGTGGATCGAACTTGGGACTTTGCGCTTGCAATGCAGGCAGCAGAAGCACTGAGCTAAATCCTTAGTCTCCATACCTAGATTTTTATTGGGGGAATCAATCAACTACTTTCTATTATTTTGAACCTTTGTGTGAGCCTATAGTGTAATCTTTCCTTTTACCCTCAGTCTTTTCAACATTCTTCCTTCAAATTCCTTACAATCCTTCGATTTTCTTTCTCTCCCCGTCTGTCTCCGAAATAAAAGTATAGCAAATATATATAAATTTAAAACAAATCCTAAAATTTGATGCTAAAACAGCACAATATAAAGAAAGGGTAACTTTAGTTAGCCAAACATTGTTTAATGTTTTATGACCTCATCGAGTCCTTATCCCATCTACCTTTACTTGCTCACTAGCTTTCCCTTCCATTTTTTTTTAGTTCCAATCAGCTCTGAAAATTTTCAAGAATTAAAAAAAAAAAAAAAAAAAAAAAAAAAAACGTGGATGGGAGAATACTATTTGGGGAGGAAAAAGAACTTCTCAGTAAGAGCAAATATATAATGCCTATGCTTATAGACAACCCAGAAGAGTGCTTGTTCACCTGACTAATAATGACGATACTTATAAATTTATGGACGTTGGGGACAGTAGTAGGAATAATTTTGTCTCAGTGGTGTAGGGGACAGAATTAACCCTAGATTAAACACCACTTTTATCTCAGCCTACAAAATAAGATTCAAAAGGAACAAATTATTTTCATGTAACTTCAATTTGACATAGAAGTACCAAGTTATAGTCTAGTAATAATTTAAAAATCAATCACAATACAAAATTTATAATGTCAAATACTTGCCTAAAAATTAACAGCCACAGGACTGGGAGTGTACCTTACTGGAGAACACCTGTATAGACTGTGCAAGACTCTGGGTTCAATTCCCTGTACAATATACCAACAAGGAAGTAAACACACAAACTCCAACACAGTTATGCAATGTGAAAGAAAATATAACTACTAATAAAATGATTCATTAATATCTTAAGATGTGTTCAGAAATTATTTAAATCACATAGTTAAAATAAAACATAACACAATAGTTTGTTTGTTTTTTAAGAACCACCTATTTTTAAAATATAAAACTAGGCTTCTTATAGACATGGAAATTTTAAAAAGTGGAATTCATAGTTGAAAACAATATTGTTTGCAGTAAAAATGAATTGGTACTATTAGACATTACAATAGCAACAGGTAAATTTATTAGAGGGCATAACAATAGAAAAATTCTGGAATGAAGTAAACACATACACAATCACTACAAATTAAACAGTTTGGATAAGCTGTAGAGAAATTTCAAACAAACAAAGTATATGTAATTAAAAGTCTTAAAGATTATAGAAAAAAATGGATTCAGAAAAAAACACATTTGAAGAAAAATTTGGCTGAAATTATAAGTTTGATCAAAATATAAATTGCCAAATCAGGCACTTAAAATAGGCCCAAGAACAAGAACTGTAATTTAAGGCATACCATAATCAACTTTTTTAAAAACATTTTTGAAACGAAATATAAATTAAAAGGAGAGAAAATTAGAAGGAAAAAAAAAAACAAGATGAGCCTCACGTGTCTCCTCAGATATAATGAAATAAAAAAATTATTTTTAAAATTCTAGAAAGAAACCCAAAACTTATGTAATATGACTTTCTTAGAATTAAAAATAATGTAAAAAATATATTCAGGTTGGTAAAAGTTTTCAGATGTATAAATCTTGAAAAATCACTTAAAACTGAATTACAAGTGCTTGGCATGGTGGTGCATGGCTGTAATCCCAGAAATCAGGAGGCTGAGGCAGGAGAATCACTGTGAGTGTGAGTCCAGCCTGGGGTACATAGTGAGTTCCGGGTCAGTCTCAACTACATAGTGAGGCACTGTCTCAAAATCAAAACAAAACAAAACTGAATTACAATAACATTGTTACAGAGTAAAACTAGAATGTTCCTTGAGGCTCAGGTGTTGAGTGATGAGGGCTTTGAAAGTTGAATGGCTCATGGGGCTGCTATACTTACGAGTAGTATTAAGCTCTCTTCGTGGTACTGGGAGTTGTGGTGTGGTTGAAAGAGACAGTCACTGCAGGTTTTATGAGAAAGGGTAATATCTCCCTCCAGGCCTTCTCCCATTTTTTCTCTCTACTTCCTGACTGTCATAGAATGAGCAGTCGTACATCATGGAGGCCCCTCTACCATGTTATTTTTGACTTGGAGCCAGCTGACCATTGGCTAAAAGCCTAAGGCAAAATAACTTTGTACTTTAAAATATATGTGAGTTAGACATCTATCCAAGCAATGCGAAAATTACTAAAGCAAGAATAATTAAAATAATACTGATGGCAAACTTAAATTTTCATAAAAGAATTACAAACACTAAAAATGAATGTAGGTGATATCTAATAACTTCTGTCATGTATTAATGCATCCAGCATCAAGTCTGAGAAGTGCCAAGAATTGTACATGAGACACAGATACTTCGAGAAATGTATTGTAGCACTCAGATGTCCACTCATTTAAACATAAAACCTGACAACCACAACTTAAAGGAGAAGGAGATTTGGCTCCATGGAAGAAAAGAAACATGGCAGAAGGTTGTGGTGGGGCAAAGATGCTTAGTTCATGGTGGACAGGAAGGAGAGGATGTGGACAGTACCAAAGAGTAAAGCACGAGGGCTAAATGTAATACCTAAGATCTGTCTTGCATTATCCTTGGTGGCTCCCAAATCGACAGGATTAACACAATTAATATTAGCCACTACATGCCAGGTGTGGTGGTGCACGCATATAATCCCAGCACTCTGGAGGCTGAGGCAGAAGGATCACTGTGAATTCGAGACCAGCCTGGGCTACATAGTAAGTTCCAGGTCAGTCTAGACTACGTAGTGAGACCCTGTCTCAACCCCCCCAAATATATATCTATATATATCTATATCTATATCTATATCTATATATATATATATATGCACATATACACACACACATATATACATATATGTATACATAT
>NW_022900913.1:19984327-19996000 GCF_012274545.1 Fukomys damarensis
CATATATATATACCACTATGTTCTAACTTTGTGAACTGGACACCCAAACAAATTCACTTAAACTATACTTTCTCTCTAAATAAAAAAATCACAACAGAACAATTCTAAGTAGCATACTACAGATACTTTAAATACAACTGAAACACAGAAATCCTTTGCTCAATAACAACAGACTTGCTAAAATGGCTAACACATGGTCTCTGGTGAGATTCAAGGTGAACTCTTAGCTGTGGATCTCTGAAAAAAAAATGGGGTCAGTAATCACAGAATCCCATGGTTCAATGCCACAATGTAATTACTTGCACAACAAAAGGGAAAAGAATAAGCATTAAGTAAAAGCAAAATGAAACAAACAAACAAAACAGCATCAAAGCAATACCCAAACTCAACAAGGCAAACATTAATTCCTAAAATTACATATCTGGTATTCAGAGCACATGGTGGGGCAATGTGAGCTCCAGACTGTTTTGGGGATTCCCCCATATATCCTCGCTGGTTACAGCCCACTCGGACTCAACCTGGATTCCAAATGTAGCCTCACATTTTTTTTCACCGATTTTCCTAACATTGAGCAATTGCTGTCTTCCCCCTGCACTTTGGGCTCCATTTCCGAAAGTTAAAACAGTGCCTTCTTATGGGCTCTTTGCGTGTCCTCCTGTTTTAGTTTTTTCCTCTTTGCTAGGGCAAAATACCTAACACCAACAATTAAAAGCAGGACAGGTTTACTTTTCATCATAGCTTAGAAGTTTCAGTCTATTGCTAGTCAGCTGGCTCCACATCAAGAGGCAATGACCGAGGAGAAAGATTTAATCACAGAGCAGATGAGAGGCAACAACAGCGAGCCTCACTTTCCCCTTATCTTCTATCCAGGCTACATGCCTATTTATTGGTGAAACTCACACCTTGATTTAGGCTTCTGTCTTCAAGAAATCAATTCATCTACATCCAGAATTATGGTGAAACAACCAGTTTACTCTCCAGTGTCATACACCCAAGATCCAGCTACCTCCAAAACACCCCACATATGAGAACATCAAGATATAAGCTATAACATCTTCCATGCCTCCCTTCGAAATCAGGTGAAAGATTCCCTGAGTCCCCAAATTTACAGTCTGTTTGCCTGATAACAGCATCGTATGGGTCACACCTAGTTCAGCCGTCAATAGGGATGATAGTTATGACTCCTTGGAGCAAGGCTTCTGTGGTTTTTGAGTGCCTGGATGACAGAGCTGAGTGAAATGAATCCTGAAAAACCAATTCCCATGGTGGCTCTTCAAGAGCAGGGCTCTCAAGTCTGCATTAGCAAGTAAAACATTACACATTTGTCCTCTAGAACAGGCAAAGTCTTAAGTATTGTTGACTCTGAATTGCCCTCAAAACATAGTGCTTCTTGTAACAAGTATACTTGATTTCTTGCTAATATAATCAGTGCTTTCAGCCATGATATCTACTTTTGCTCATTTTAGGTTCTCTTTGGGCTGAAATTTCCATTTTAAATTTTTTCTGCTCTTCCTTTTTGCCCTTCTTTCACTCTATAAATCTGGCTAAAAAGTATCAGTAGTACACATATGACATCCTGTGTGCTAGGCGACCTTAAAATTTCCATCACCAGATCAATTATTTCATAGCCCTTAAATTCAGCCTGCAGTTCGGTGGCCTGCCTTGCAAGCACAAGGACCCGAGTTTAATCCCCGGTAACACACACACACCCACAAAAACAAAAAACAGCCTTGCTCAGGTCTCAGGAAGTAGGCCATATGGGAAGTTTTTGACAAATCATATGTTTTTTTTAGCTCAGTTACAGATGATACCTGTGTTCCTAACTGGAACCTCCTGAGCCTAGCCCTGACACTTCTTATTCCAGCCATCTTCAGAGCTCCATCTAGAACCAACCTTTAGGCTCTGCCTACCAATTTTTAGGTCTCCAGCTCAATTCGCTGAATTTTTCAAATCTTCTCTCAAACCAGTTCCAAATTCTATGAACCACATGTTCAGTTGTGGTCACAGCAACAATCCCACTCTTGGTACCAGTGCTCTATGTTAGATTTCCCAACACTGAGACATAATATCTGACATTTATACCTTACAAGAGAAGATATTTAATTGGCTCATAGATTCCAGATATTTAGTCCATAGCCAGCTGGCTCAGAGGCACCAAGAACATGGTGCGAGGACATGGTAAAACAATTATGCTTAGTCCATGGTGGCCAGGCAGCAGAGAAGGGGAAAACTGGCTGAGTGAAAGGTGCAAGAGACCAGACATACCACCACATGATTCTAGCCTACATAACCTATTGAGAAACACCTATCCGGTATCATGGAATAGAGAAGGGGTAGAAACTAATGACTATGTGAACTCTGACAAAGTATTTATACTAAATGATGATAGGGGTTCATTAATTGATACAAATGTTATATAAATATAAAATATTAATAACAGTATATTATTTGCAGGTTCAGGAATATTCTCTTAAATTTTTTCTGCAAATTTAATTTGTTCTTTAAAATCATCAACAGATTGTGAAAGAAGCTATTCTATGTATTGCGATTGTTGATGTAGAAACCTTCAATCTAATTTGCAGCAAAGTTCTTAGAAAAAGAGAGTAGCTGATAAAAACCAAAGAGACAGTATGAAGAGCTTTGGAAAGTATTGCACTGTATTCCATGAATATATCAAAATAATACATATTAATATGGGGGTCATGAGCCAAATAAAATTATTAACATTAAAATAATTAACTTTTGTAAATGTTAGCAACAGAATTTAAAAATTGAAATAAAAAATGACAATAAATAATATATAAAGATATACAACGTTTAGGGAACAATTTGTCAAATTGTTTTATAAACTGTTTCTTGAACAATACTATATATTACCTTGAAAACTAAATGCTTATATAAATAAGACACATAGGAAATTTTCCATGACCATGGTTTTTTCATCTGTGGATTTATCTGAACTGAATAGGTACAAACTTACTTATCATCATTCTTTAAAAATAGAATATAAATATTATTTTTGTATCATTCACATTGTATTAGATTTTATCCATAATCTAGAGATTATTTAAAGTTCAGAGTAAGATGAGAGTTGGTTACAAGCAAATTTTACAGAATTTTATATGAGGGGCTTAATAATACATGAACTTTGTATAAGGAGACGAAGATCCTGGAATCAATTAGTCATGCTCCAGAGGGATAGCAGGACTTCATGTTGTGTTCTTGAGTTGGAAAACTCCATGTTTTAAGACACCAGCTTTTCACTCCTTGGTAACAGTACATGTGACTCAAGCACAATCAAAATACCAGCCCACTTGCTTGTAAAAATTAAAAATTGCACTCAAAATTTACTTAGAAATAAAAAGTCTGTAACTCAGCTTTGAAAAATAAATGGAAATTTCTCTATTTACAGGAGGTATATAGCTACAGCAATCAAGATAGTGTTTTACTGTCACTAACTTAGACATAACACATTATGGACCAGAATATTGAATCCAGAAATATATCTACTTGCATATGTTTCTTGATTTTCAATGAAGTTGCCAGAACATTTAAACAAAGAAAGTACATGTTAAAAAATGGGAGCAGAACATATATGTATGTACATATCCAAAACAATAAATTTTCATTCATATCTTGCACTACAAACAAAAACTAATTCATAATGGATTGTGATCATAACTATCGAATTGGAAGAAAATGAATTTTTAAAAAATCACTGACCTTAAATTAATGAAAGATATCTTACTTCCAATACCAACAATGCAATCCAGGAAAGTATAATGTGGATTGATCATAACTATCGAATTGGAAGAAAATGAATTTTTAAAAAATCACTGACCTTAAATTAATGAAAGATATCTTACTTCCAATACCAACAATGCAATCCAGGAAAGTTAAGAGAATTTGCACTCTGCATTTCATAAAAATTAAGAACTTCTGTTCTTTGAAAGAGGTTGTTAATATTGTGAAGAAAAAAATCATGTTATGAATAGAAAATCCATTAGCAAATCATATACCTGATAATGAAACTGTATCCAGAATATAAAATCAAAGCAAAGTAAAACACAAAAAATAAAAAACCTCTCAGTAATTAATAACTTTTAAAAGACAGAATATTTAGATGGATTTAAATTTAAATTAATTTAATGGATTCAATTATATTGTAAAATGGATGAAATTAAATTATATTGCAAAATATTCAATATTATTTATCACTAAAAACATAAAAATTAAGCCAGATGTGATGGTGTATGGCTGTAATTCCAGTACTCTGCGAGGCTGAGACCAGAAAATCTTCAATTTGAGCCTATCCTGGGCAATTTGGCAATTTAGGGAGATCCTGTTTCAAAGTAAAAAGCAAAGAAAAAAATAAGCTGCATCTCATGGTTAAGGCCTTGGTTCAATCTGAAGTACCACAAACAAAGCAAACCAAAAAACAGAAAAATAGCAAACCCAACAACAGCAAAAAAAAAAAAAAAAAAAAAAAAAAAAAAAACCAAAAAAAAAAAAAAAAAAAAAAAAAAAAAAAAAAAAAAAATCCATGAAAATCAAAGCCTCAATAAGATGCTATCATACACCTACTAAAATTTTATAGAAATAATAGCCCCTAAATAATCTTAGTACTGTTTGCCTTCATCACAGCAGTGTGGCTTTCTGGGAGTCATAGCTCTTGCAAGTCAGCTCTATATTCCAATTGAACATGTTCCAGAACAGAAAAATGTTGTATCATCTTTTATATGTCTGACTTGATAGTTACCAGCCTCGATATCACCACGGTTTATTCGTCACAGTAGTCTGAAAGCTGTCCAGATTCAAAGGGCTTGACTTCCATTCCCCTGATTTGGTAGGAAATGGTCAAGAACATATTTTGAAAGGGTATGTGAGGCTAGAGATACAGTTGCACCAGTATTTGGAATATCTAATGTCTCCTACAATGTAAGAAGTCTGTAAGAAGTTCCTTCCGAATGTCTTACAATTGTCAAAAGAAAAGAGTGGGTCCTTGAACTCTAAAGACTAGTAGAAGTTCCTATCAATGTGAAGGCATTAATTCCAGGCTCACCTTTGTATCCAGAGCACAGTTCACCAAGGAATTATCATCTGCTCTAATTGTGGAAACATTGAAAAATAGACAGATGCTATCCTTGAGGTATAACTTTTGTAAGGGATTACATCTTTGTTCTCTGACATGCGACTGGCATACAAAGCTTGTTCTTATGGTAAATGTGGGTCAATAGACTATTTAAAATATTTAAAGCTAACTTCCTATAAATTCCTAATTTTCATTACCAAGTATCATACCAATTTCTTATATTGCATGTATTTAAATTATAAAGTGATATACCTTAGCCTTCTTCTCTTGACTTATCACATTTACTTGTTTATTTGTGGCAAATATACTTTACTCTTCATGTCTCTTTTCACAAGAGCATTTTAATCTTTAATTTTCTTAATAATTATCTCCCTTTTATCACTCTGTTTTTTGGGATGACTTCCACATCACAGACACTATTAAATCATATGAACAATTACTACTAAACAGTACTTTGGGAGTGCTGACCAGAAAATTCTACATTCACACCGTAATTACAGATATCTTAGAATTTCTTTCCAAAATGAAAAATGTAGCCAGACACCATAGCACCGTACTGAGTCTGTAATCTCAGTATTCACAAGGCTGAGGCAGCAGGACTGCTGTGAGTTTAAGGGCACCTGGGCTACATAGTGAGTTCAAGTGGAGCCTGCACTGCAGAGTGAGACCTTGTCGCAAAACAACAACAAAAAATGAAGTGTAGCAAATGTGTCTCCTTTTATTTGGTAAATTTGGTAAATTTTTAAACATTGATTTAAATGTCATTATCAAATTATCAAATACTTGTGCTGTATCTTTGTGTGCTAACCATACTATTAAATTTTATTTATGGCTATGGAATTCTAGGTGCTTGGTTTCTAATCAATATGGAAGCAAATTGAGGATTTCTTTAGTGATTTTGAGTAGGTCGATGTCACTATTTAAATATAAAGATTTTTTTTCATTGAGTTTATTGGTACATTTTAGGTATACAGTACAGTTACACTCATCATTGGGATCTTGTACCTTTACATGACAGGTCTTAGTTCTCCTTTTTTCCCCTTAGCTGCTCCCTTCCCTATTTAAAATACTTTATTTCCATTTTTTCATTTTCTCCTATTTTTTTCTTTTCCCTGATTTCCTTTCTGCTACCCTTTCCACTTTCCCTATATCTTAGCCCTTTTCTTACTATTTCACATTGTCAATTATACCATTATGATCTTATGTAGAATTATATTTTTTCACACCAGAGAAACTATTTGGTATTTACACGTGTGACTTATTGATTTCACTTAAGAATATATCTTCAATATGCATCCATTTTCCTATGAATTACTCTTAATTTCGCATTCTTTATGGCTCAGTAGTATTCCATTCTAAAGAAAAAACACATCTTCTTTATCCAGTCTCCAACTGATGGGCAAATGGGCTGTTTCCAAGTTTTCTATTACAAACTGCTGCTATAAACATGGCTGCACATATATCACTGTGATATGGTTCTTTTAATTCTTTTGGAAAGATTCCTAGCAGAGTGATGGCTGGGTCAAATGGAACCTCTAATCCTAGTTCTTTAAGGTATTTCCATATTGATTTCCTCAGTGGTTGCACCAGTCTGCACCCCCACCAACAATGGAGAAGGGTTCCTTTCTTCTCACATTCCCACCAGCATTTGTTATTGGTTGATTTCTTAATAGCAGCCATTCTTTGTGGGGTGAGTAGAATCACAGTGTTGTTTTCATCTAGATCTCTAAAGAGACCAGTGGTGTGGAACATTTTTTCATATATTTACTTGCTGCCTTTACTTCTTAGTGTGATATTTCTGTTCATTTCGGATGGCCATTTTTGAATCAGGTCTTTATATTAAGGGGGGGATGTTTTTTTTTAATTCTTTGTACATTCTAAGTAATAGTCCTTTGTCTGAGGAGCAGCTGGTGAAAATTTTTTCCCACATTGTTGATTGTCTTTTATTTTTGGTGATGTTTTATTATGCAGTGCAGGAGCTTTTTAATAAAATGAGATCCCAGTTGTTGATTCTTTGTGCTAGTTCTCATACTACTGAGGATGTGTTCATAATGTCTTTTCCTATGCCAATGTCTTCAAGAGTTCTGCCTAACTTATCTTCCAGCAAATTTAGTGACTCTTTTTTAATATTTAGATCTTTAATCCACTTGGATTTTATTTTAGTGCATGGTGAAAGATAAAGATCTAATTTTAATTTTTGGCAGGTTGAAATTCAGTTTTTCCAACACCATTTATTATATATAAAGATTCAATCTACAAATCTGACTTTTTTTTGGACCAGGGATTGAACTTGCTACCTTGAGCTTTCCAGTCAGGTGTGGTGGCAATCCACAAATCTGAAAATGGAATGCTACCATCAAAAATAACCCTCAAGTAGCAAATGCAATATAATTAGTGTAAAGGATATATATTAATATAATCCGAGGTTATTTCTTCTGTGCTTCTCCTTTCATAAAAGGAGAAATAAAAATTACATTTTTTCACTGAAGCTGAGGAAAAAGACACTTTTATATCTTTTTTCATTAAAATAACTTTATATTCTTTATTAATGTTAAAATGATTCTTATATACTCTCACACTTACGAAAAGTGTTGTGGAAAGACAAATGTATCTGAGAAAAGATGTGTACAATAACTTTTACATTCTTAGCTGGAAAATTAAATGTGAAACTGAATCTTTTCATTCAATACTATATATCACTCAAGAGCAACAGAAGCCTGCTTTCACTTTTAGACCCAGACTTTCTGGTAAAAATTTTTCTTAGAGATTGATTTGTACATAGTCGTATGGTACAATGCAGACAGAGTGATTTGGGAGTATAGTTGGTGGTTGACCTAGCATTTGAAAGTTTCTGTATTGAGCGGCCCTATTGGAAGAGAATATGAGGAGATCCCATATTCTTTTTATACAGTTTTGCCAGGAGTACTATCTTGCTTAGGTTTTACAAAATCTCACTTAAAATTTTCACTCTGATACAATCTACTGATCTCTGTAGATTTTCAAGTTTCCCATGCATTTGTCTGTAAATTCTATGAGTACATACTTTTATGCACTTTTATTATATGTCAATTCATGTGACCACCTTCCAGTATTTTGATTATGCCTTTTATACTATTGTGCTCATGGGGTGTAACATGAAAGTCATTAATTCCCTACATCCCTCAAATACAAAGAAAAAGTAAAATTGGAACTGGTGACACTGTTAGAAAAGATGGATGCAATAAGCAGTGATAGGTAGGTACAAAAAGACTATGAGGTGATGTTCATTCACTAATTGAAAATGTCAGCATTTCTAAAAATGATATTAGAATACTACTACCTGAAAAATATGAGGATGCAAAGGACAAATTCCTTGTGATCAAGTGTGAAAAGTAAATATAAAATGCATGAGTGATAAATATATTATTCAATAAATATACTGGAGATAAGATCTAGACATCATTTTATATATAATGACATGAAAAATATATTTAAATGTTTGTTATTCTCTTTTAATACTACATTGGCTTGCTTCGCATGTTACATGAACACCTTCAGTTTCACATAAACCAATACTTACAGACTCTTCATGACGTTTTAATGCCTTGATGATAGTATCTTGAAATTCTCATTTTATTTCGTAATTTAATTTTCATATGAACATATAGACTCGCACATTACACATGCTCCAGTCCCTTCCTTCCCTTTTTTTCATGAAGTGTTTCTCATTCCCAATGAATTCAGGATTCTAGTGAATTCCCAATGCGTGAAGTTCAATGAGTTTCAAAGCAAGGCCATGGCAAAGCTCTTATGACAGCCCCTCTTGTATTCACTTTGAATCTCCCTGAAAAAAATCATATGTAGCCATGGACTTCTGTGCTCATTGCCTCCATATCTATGACTAAATGAGCAAATTTCTAACAGCGCCACTGAGCTGCTCTTTTCATATGGTTAATTTTTCACTGACCACCCAGCCATCAACTTCACGACATAGACATAAAGACAAAAACAGAGCAATGTATAGATCCTTTTCCTTTCAGTCATCATGGCTGTCAGTAGTCCAAAAGCATGCAGTAGTTAGAACTATATATAATATCAAGAGGAAAAAAAAAAAAGATTTGTACTCAGTTCCAGTTTTCTAAAATATATATACACATATGGGTGACAGGATATGATTTAGTGATTCCTCAGAGGAGTGAAATATTATTATATCTCCATTTAAATCTGGCATTGAACAATAAAATAGAAGTTATTGGAATATTGGAAAAAGTGGGAAAATTTTCAACCTGGTAAAGAGTAGTCAGTAAGAAAGGAAAAAAAAAAAAAAAGAAAGGCAATATTACATTTAATAATAAAAAATGAGATTCAAGTAAAAGCAAGGTTATCTGCTCTCTTTCCTTTTCCAGAAATCATAGTAAATTTCATATCCCATAAAAATAAAATGATAAAAATGACAAACTGATATGTGGGTTAGAAATTTATGGGCTGCCAAGCATAATAGCATGTACCTGTAGTCTTGTCTACTCCTTAGGCTGAGGCAGGAGATCACTTGAGCCCAAGAATTCCAGACCAGTTAGGGCAACAGAATGAAAATTTGTCTCACCAGAAAATAAATGAGTAAAAATGTTTGATTCACAGACCCACACAATCATTTAAGCAGACAATTCTAAAGGAGTTACAAATAGTCTGTAAATATGATTTTGAGCTTCAATGGGAAACAAGGTTAACACATTATCATTGTATTATAGTTTTATATTGTCAACAGGTAAGGAAAATTTTACTTAAAACATGCATTTAGTTACGTATAAATATATTTTAATGACAAAATATAAATTATTTAGGAATATATTTAACAAAATATGTGTAACATCTGTGCAATGAAAATTATAAAATATTGTTATATGAAAGAAAAACTAAATAAATGGAAATATAGAATATGTTCACTTGTGAGATGACTGAATATTTTTTGAAACATCAATGGACCCCAAATTTTTTCTAAATTCAACATAGTCCCACCAAAATCCAATCATTTTGAATTATAGAAATCAGTGTATAATTTATATATAAAAACAATATCTTATCTTGTGCTAAAGATATTTCAAAATGAAAAACAGACTTGTGCTGCCTACATTTTATAATTTCAAAACTTAATACAAGATAATGTGATAATGGAATTGAATTAGACATATAACTCATTGAATGAGAGTTCAAAAGTAGTCCATGTATAGCTAACCAGTTTATTTTTTTAAACATGATAAACAATTTTATTGGAAAAGAGCATTTGTCTTAACATCATAAAAGTAATTTTAAGTGGATCAGAGAATTCCAAGTTAACGCTAAAATTATAAATTCCTTTGAAGAAATCCTGGGAAAAAATCCAAGTGGCATTTGGTAAAGACATTTTTTACACAGCATGTAAAAGCACAAGTACCGGTACATAAAAAGTGTAACTGATTTCACTAAATTTAAAACTTTCACATTAAAATACATTGACAGTAAGATGAAAAAACAGTCTACAGACTGGAAGACAATATTTGTAAATCAAATCAAATGAATAATAAAAATAATCACAAGTAAATAATAAAAACACTATTTAAAAATAAATGTTTTATCAAATACTATGTCCATATTATGTGTGTGTATTTGTGGCAAAGGTATACATGAAACATTTTTCAAATACATTAATCTATAAGAAAACGCATATTAGAGCAAGGAAATAGTACTATACCACCACTAGAGAGGCTTAATTTCAAATATCTGATTATATCATATATTGACAGAAATATTGAACCACTTAAACTCTCAAATACTGTAAACAAGAATACAGCAGAATGTCAATAGCAGGTTTTTTTTTAATATAACATAAAACAAAAATTGCATGTACTACAAAAGGAAATGAATAAACCATTTTGGTATGTCCCAAAAGGAAATTGCATTTTACTCATAACTTAAAGGGACATGTGTACATGTACAAACACTAAATTAATCTAAATAATGAACTACATGAAACAAAACAAGCACAAAACATTAGGTTGGATTTATCTCATTTATATGACTTCTATGAAAGGCAACACTGTAACGAAAGAGGACCTATCAGAGATTGGCAGAATTCTGAGCTTGAAGAAAGGGCCTAGCTACAAAGTAAGATTAGTATATTTTGAGGGATCTATAAACATAAAACTATAGTAGAAAGAAAGCTTATATTATTTTTTTTTGTGGGGAGTACCGGGGATTGAACTCGGATCCTTGAATTTGCAAAGTAGGCCACTGAACCACTGAGCTAAATCTCCGGCCCTGAAAGCTTGTGTTATTATAGGAAACTGCCCAAGTCATAAACTTCAAATTGATACATTGTATCTAAAGAAGAAATTTTTAATAACCTTAAAAAATATGTGAGGCTCTGTCACCAGAAATCTAGTGACAAGGAAGAGACAGTTCAGATCAGGATCTTCTTTTTTTATTAATTTGTCTTCTTTTGTACACAATTTAGTTCTCATATTTTTTTATTTTAGATAAAGGAACTCATACATGCTTAGCAATACTCTACCATTGAGATATATGAACATTCCATCAAACTGTTATTATATTTTAAAATGCATATA
>NW_022900913.1:19996078-20026870 GCF_012274545.1 Fukomys damarensis
ACATATATATATATATATATATATATATATATATATATTAGGTTGAATCTGTATTTCTTTTATCTTGGTGATGTTTTCTTTTAATTAGCATGAGCATGCATATACATAATTTTGAAGCTGAAGGTATTCTTTCATTTAGAGATTCAGAAATATATTAAAAATTGCTTCCTAACATATGAAACACATGAAATTGTGTGCTTCATTTGCTTTGCATTTAGATATAATTTTAGTTTCTACTTGTGTTATGACTGATCTACATTTTTCACCACAGTAAGAGAGATACTTTGATGCCTTTTGTATGATTTTTTTTCTTGATTGTATTTCCTCATTTTCTACTGTATGTGATTTGCTTAGTAATACTTTATAATCTCTATATTAGGAAATTGAACTCATGTTTGGAAAAAATCTTTCAAATATTATCTAAAAGTTTGTCATTTTTATTTGTGTTTTATGTAGTCAGATTTGTTAAAATCTCTTTCATTGTATCCTTCTATTAGGCCACAGTTAGAAAGGCCTTTCTCATAGGATAATTATAAAGCAATGGTCTCATATTTCTTTGTTAATAAGCTCATGATTCTATTTTTGACATGCATTTTTATTCTATAGGACTCTTTACCAATGCTATGACTATGCAAATTCTAATTAATATTAAAGGTTCAGCAATAGTCCAAACATAATGTATTGAATAGTTAATTTCAAGCAATTATTTGCAAAGGATTTTTGTCATAGAATAAATTTGCAAGTGTATTAATACAATTTTTGTAATTTCTAGTCTATTTTATTGTCCATAAATTTAGACAGGTTGTAGCACGTTTAATCTTTCAAATTTAAAATGCAGTTTAATATTTGGCAGATTAGTTATGTCTCCCAGTGTTTTCTTTACAAGATTTTCCTAAATTTATTTCTCTGTATAAACTTCATGATCAAGATGTCAATTTTCCCTCAGATTATTCACATTGTCTTAAAAAACCAAAAATGTTGAGGGAGGGAAGGAGAGGGAAAAAATGTTTATATAAGCAAAATTCATTAGAATCTTTTTCATGGAAATTTGGCTATTGACTCTCCTAAATAAAGAATTTAATCATTGAGTGAATTTTTAAGAAAATTCTAAAGAATGATGTGCAACTAAACATCAAATTAATATAAAATGATAAATATTTTAATATTTATTTTTCTAAGATACTTATGTACTTACTATTTGTCTGAACTTGACTTATTGTCTTTAATTTTCAGTACCATTTCTTTGCTAGAAATTGTAAGAACAAAAGATTACCTGTGAATAATGAGAAACAAACCTGCACACATGAATTATCGTTTAAACCTTGTCATTTTAATAAAAGGTGACAGGAGCATATTATGCCGCTAGAGGAAGTTTCAGCCTTTATTGCATGATTTGATTTCATTGAGATCTATGAGGATAAACTGAAAAATTTAGTGACAGTCAATTTTTTTCAACCATCTTCTCTTCAGAAACAGATCAAACAATGTAGACATATAGTTTATTATACTTGGCATCTTAATAAAAATTCTGAATATTTACACACCTGGATCAGTTTCTCTACCAAAATTAGCAATTCATATGGTAGATAAGCAAAATCTTTTACAAAAACATAAATATCCCTATAGTTATAAAGGATATGAGAATGACATTGAAAAGTAAGTGAAACAAATAGTTTAATACATTCTGGCCTCAGCACTTAATATTCTGTCAATATGTCTGTTTCAATATGCTTATAATTTAGCCATACATGTTTGTTTATGCAAAGCACGCCATTATATCTCTATTATTTCACTAAGTTTACCCTTACTATTTTTACGTGAGATAATTTATGATTACATAGTTAGATAGATAGATAGATAGATAGATAGATAGATAGATAGATAGTACATCATAATAATATTGATAGTTAGAAATATCTCTATAGATAGCCCAGAAACAATGACATGGGTAACTACTTATAAAATGCTTCTGCTATTACAGAAATATACCATTTTCACCATTCAAATTTATTTTTAGGGATAAATATAACAGAGCAAAATTCTCCCTTCCTTGAATGTGTAAGTCACAGATTGCTAACATAGATAAGGATTTATGGTATAGCCAATATAATAGAAAAAAAATACTTTGGAGCAGAAAGCAAATATTATTCTACTTCTATGCTCATAAAATTAATCCTTTTCCTTTGCTCCTTTCACCCGTATTTATACACACCAGACTCATCTTATGAGTAATGTGATACTTATCTTACAATAGTGCACTAAAAATTTGTGTTCTTACAGTTGTACTTCTCTCCTTAAAAAGTCTTCCCTGTAAGACTAAAGAGAAAAATTATTCCAAGATTAAAGTGTGGCAGCCATGCTCAAAGTTTTGACTAGCACACTGCCACAGAAATGCAACAATTCCTGTGTAAAAGATAAATATATAACAGATTATGGTGTTAATCAAAATCAATTTTGCATCATTGGGCTTCTGGTAAAATTCATTCTGAATCAATAATAAAACCCACCCAGTGTCTCAGTGGAATTGAGAAGTCAATTATTTGATGTAATCATAGGATCATTTCACACGATCTTTGTGCTTCAAATATGATGCATGTGCTATAACCTAGGCTTATTTACTGAATTCTATATATTGGAAATCAAATCAAATGTAATATGTGCAAAATTGTGTCATCTATTAATTCTACTACACATTCTCTTCCTGTTTTTTTTTTGTTTGTTTGTTTGTTATAAATCAGATACCTTTAGTCCATTCCTGGTTCAACCTGCCATCTTCCTGAGGCTTCTTTAAAAATCACTTGAAAAAAAAAAATCACTTGAGCAATATATTTTTTTATTGAGTTTATTGGTACATTTTAGGTATACAGTACAATTACATTCATTACTGGGACCTTGTACCTTCACAAAGGTACATTGTAGGTATACAGTACAATTACATTCATTACTGGGACCTTGTACCTTCACATGACAGGTTTTGGTTCTCATTTCTTCCCCTTGTCCCTGCCCTCCCTTCACCCCCTCCACCCCGCCCCATTTACAAACACTTTATTTCCATTTTCTCATATTTTTTTTCTTTTTCCTTATTTCCTGCCCCCTACCCTTCCCATTTGCCCTACACCCTTAGCCCCTTTCTTCCTATTTCACATTGTCAATTATCTCATTAGGATCTTATGCACTATTATAGCTTTTCAGACCAGAGAAACTATTTGGTATTTACACATGTGTGACTTATTTATTTCACTTAGGAGTATATCCTTAATATGTATCCATTTTCCTATGAATGAATCTAATTTCTCATTGAGCAATAATTTTTTAAAACTAGTGATCTAGCAAGTATATGTTTGAAGTGTCTCCCAGTGTTTGCACTGTAGGTAAAGACTAAGGTTTAGTACCAGTGTAAATTTCAAAAAGTCTGGGCATGGTAGAGAGATGCCAAGACCTTGACCTTTGATGCCACACATCTCTTCCTGACTACACAGGATTATGGTGATCTGTTAGCACTTGCTTTCCCTAAAGACTGGTAAGAACCATCTGTTAGGAAACCACTAACAGGTATTAAATTTATAACACTCAGGCAAGAAGAAAACAGATCCTCCTGTAACACTTCAATCAGCCAATGTCTCTGGCATTAGACACGTCAGGAGGAAGTGGAAGCGAATGAAGCACTTATCAGGAAAATTCTACGGAGTCATGTTTTGTGAAACTAGCAATCTGCTAATTGTGACTTATATCCTCACTTAGCACACGAGGAGTTACTATAGTTTGAGTCTTTCTGATTCTAACGATCGCTTACACTTTTGTAGCAATTTGTGTTTATGTAAACATTAGCGAGGTAAACAAAGTCATTTAATTTCTTTTATTTCATTCATTTACATGTTAAATAGTATAACTACATTAGAGCACTAAATTGTGCCTATAGCACTTCCAGCTCTTGTGTGTATTTTCCAGTTTTTCTGGAATGATTTTAATAGAAATGCGATATGATACCAAACATGCTCAATTTTTATGTCAACAAGATTTCAAGCAAGTGGGGATATAAGTAAGACTTAAAATAACTCTTTACTCTCCGTTTGCCATCTCTTAGACTATGTTTCCCTGACATGATCACCACAATGTCTCTAAATTCCTGTGTTCTTCTAGAATATTGTTCTTCTGGCCTGAAATAATGGAAATATGTATAACTTCCGTTGAACTATGGTGGAAGTAAGTAAGTATGATATATAAGGCTAAAGAGAAGCACAGTTCTCTCTGTTCATTTCTCATGAAGCTCCTAATTGAAAGTCTACCACCAAGCGGTTGGGAAGCAAGCACCACTTGAATGTATTACTGATGACGGACATTTTGTTAGTTTCTAGCCTAAGTTAACATGGAGCCGTCACCCATATGAGTGAGCAGTCAAATAATTTCACCCTATGAGCCATCCCGGGGGAAATCACATGGAACACAAACAGGTATTTTCCAGGAACCTCATCCAATTGTGCAAATTCATGAGTTAATAAGACTTTAACTGGTCATGCTGTTAAGTATATGAAAATATTGTTAAAAGACCAAATTGTTAATAAGATAAGTCTGCTCAGGTGCTGGGATTTAGCTCAGGAACATTGTGCCTGCCTCGCGACCATAAGGTCATGAGTTCCATCCCTATACCAGAAATGTAGTGTTTTAGATATGAAAAATAAAGATAATTTGATATTCTTCATATAAAAATAAGAAATCCATGATATATTCAAGATGAAATGAAAACAACATTTTGGTAGCTCAGAGCAATAATTAAATAATGAATATTCCAAGGTGAAAAGAACTATTTCATCTATTTAATATGATCTCATATTTTCCCCAGATAGGATTATAGAAATATCCTAGTGTTCAGAAATCAATGAAGTGTCATATTAAGTACAGTGTAATACTTAGTTTTAGTTCTCCAGCTCCCTAATTCACACTGGAAAACTTATCCTATAAATGTCTCAGCTTTTTTTCAGCTGTCAATTGAAAATATTGCTAGTACTTAACTCACAGATCTGTCACGATTTCATTTCATGTGATGAAGCACTAAGGTATGAGTGCCAAAATAGGTCTCTGGTACAACATGATGAGTGCTGTTAATAACAACATACCGTTTTCTTGAAAAATGCCAAAAGTGTGGACTTTAAGTGTTTTTCCTAGAATGTGTGCGAAGTAATACATACATGTCTTCCTTTGGTGTAGCCATTCTATATGTAAATATATTTGAAACATCCTGTTGCACATGATAAATGTTTCTATTTTTATTTGTTAATTAAATATAAGTAAATGATTAAAAAGTTCATAGACAATAGTATACAAAAAGACATTGGCTTTACTCTGGTTATTATAATTTTCTCCCCAGGTGATTTCCAAGAAAGTACTGAGAGAGTGCATTTGCAATTTGCATTCTAAAGATCTAAGGATTATTTTTCAATCTTGCTATATCATGCTTTCAAAGAAGAAAAATTCCCACAAATGTATGAATTAGACCCACTTGTTCTTGACATTTCATATCATGTCATAATAACCTGATGAAAATGAATGTTAGTTTCAATTTTATCTCTCTTTCCTCAAATGTTAACATTAGAGCCTTATCTTGGCTTCTAAGTACTTATCACATCATTAGGCAAATTTTCTCATTTTCCTGGGACTTCCACATTATTATACCTTGAAAAAAATTACCAACATGTCACATAAAGGTACAAGATACCAATGATGAATGCAACTGTATTGTATATCTAAAATGTACCAGTGAAGATTCAGTTTATAATTTAAAAAACTACCTATTAGACATGGCATTGATTTACTAGAAAGGAAACATCAGGAAAAAAATAAATAAATAAAGGACATCCAGATATCTGATTAGTATTACTCAAAAGAGGAAATGTCATGGAAGACAAGGAAATTATTACATTTAATTTTTATAATAACAGTTGTTTCACTGGAAAAGTTGCCTTCATCAACAAAAGACCAGGACTCCTGCACACACTCTGTACTTGACTTAGGTACAAAAAAGGCAAAGATGATTTCTGGATGCAATTTGAACTTCAAAATTGGAACCCAGACCAATAAAAAGGGCATTGCTAGAAAATATAATGAATCCAATTGTGTTCTGTACTGCATTAGTAGCACGCTAACAAGAATGATTACTTATGTGATATTTTTATTATTACACAAAATATTAATATAAAACACTTTCATATATGTTTACTGCAACAATTGCCTAGTTTTACAATTCTTCTATAAGCCTCCTATAAGTGTAATAGTATCTCAATTTTAATAGTTTTGAAAGGATACACATTTTTGAAGGACTGTTTTCGTTAAATTTTTGTGTTTACTTTTTTTCTCTTCCCACTTTTAAATGATATACATTATCCAAATACATTTACCCTGTGCACATTATCTTTTAGAGTAGACAGTAAAATGTAGACACAAAGTAAGACTTGGATTTTAAGATATTCATTAAAACATACAGTTAATCCAGTGAAATATCAAGGTATAAAACTTTTTACAACATTTTCATTTTTATTAATTCAATTTAGTCAAGGGGGGAATGCCTTTTGTTTCTTCTATTTGTTTAATATTTCTATAGCAAATACTACAGCGTGTAATTTATAATGAACACAAATTGATTGCCTCTTAAATTCTAAAGATAGGGAAGCCAATATATACTGAAAGATTTCAGTCTCAATCTTTTGGAGAGGGACAAGAAGAGAAAGAATGAATAAAGAGATAAACTCATTTTTTTTTTTTTTGAGGAAGAGAAGGAGCCATGCCCACAACAATGGCATTAACAAATTCATGAGGGCACTGAGGTCAGGGTACTGTTACTACTCAACCAAGCCTCACTGCTTCATATTGTTGCATCGAGACTACATTTCCAATGAAAGCTTTTAGAGGAATTTATTCAAAACATAACATTATTTAACCTTGAGGGAGTAATTGTGGGCAAAATGTTACATTAGATGTATATTTAACTATTGGGGAGGGATGGAGATGCAACTCTCATACAAATATGATTCACTGCTAATTAGGCAATTAATATGTAGCTACTAATAAAAAAGATATACTTAATGACTAGTGCATAAAATAATTATTCAAAGTATACACCTCATTTAATTTTATTTCATACAATGTACTTTTTATTTTTTATACAAGACAAAAATATTTGAAGCTTTTCACTTTTTATTCAAGTGGCATAAATCACCTTGTAAAAACATGAATGATACAACTTCAGAAATTTTTACCATCTTGGAAGCTTTACAGATATTACTGGGGGGAAATCCTCAAACTTATTGTAATGTATCCAATCTGTCAACCATTATCCATCAAAACTGTATTAAGATGTTATTCTGTCTGTGCTGTGATTTCAGTTATCCTCAGGTGCTGAGTATAGAATTGATTTTCTATTTCACGTATTTTCTTGTAACTGTTACTGTTATCCTTGATCATCATCAAGGTTTAAGCTATGAATTCTCTTCAAAATTTATTTTTCCTATGAAAACTTGCACCATAAATTTTAGATTTTTCAAGGTTTCTGTAAACATTTTATGCATAGTTGTGAATGAGTTGGAGGGTGCAAATTCAATTGATGTTTTTCTAGTTTTAATGTGTTTAGGCAAATAGAAGCAGCATCAGGTTTGTTTAGATTACACAAACAAAAAATAAGAAAATTGAATAGTGAGAGCCAAAATACAGTCTTAAGTGTGTAATAGAATTGCATGAATAATTTTATACAGTTTGATGCCTAGTACTTAAGCACAATAACACTTTAATTAAATTGGAATTTTGCTGACAAAGGATCTCAATATTTTTTTTCTTTGTTTCTAAGGTACCCAGTTATTTGTACATGATAGTTTTTAAATAATTCCAAAGATGACTGTTACACTCATTTAAGATTATATAAACGTAAGTAATGTGTGTGCTATGACCTAAGTCAGTATGTCTCAAACTCCCTTGTTTCAGGACTCCTTTGAACTGCAAGTTTTTTCACCATCTCCAAAAGGCTTTGCATTAGAAATATTATCTAGACCAAGATTTATGGCATTAGGAATTAAAACCAAACAATTGGCATCAATTTATTTATTCATTCATTTGAAATAGCTGTAATAAAATCATTGAAAGTTAACCAAATATTATTGTCTGAAAAATAACTGTAATATAATGCACAAAAAATAAAAGACTACATAAGTAGAAATGTCTAGATTTTTATATCTGCTCTGGTACTTAATGTTTTGTCATATCACATGACGTGGTTTATGATAAACTACGCTGTACAATTTTTAGAAGATAAGAAAGAATATAAAAATACTATCGTATCTTTGGGAGATAGTTTTCATCTGAAATGTCTCTGAAAGATTTTCTGAAATCTTTAGTATGTCTCAGAAAATATTTTGAAAGCTACTGGCCTGTTCAACAGAGTACATATACTTTTCGTTATTGATGAATACATGGGTGCAAAGTTTTTATAAATAGGGAAGGGTAGAGGGGTTGAAGGAAGGGCAGGGGAATGGGGAAAAAGTAAGAACCAAGAAACATCATGTAAAGGCTCGAAGTCCCAATATTGAATTTCAGCATACTGTATACCTAAAATATATCAATAAAATTAATTAATTAAAAAAATACTGTGGACATTATTGTAAATCAAAGGGGGAATTTTTTCCCTAAAATTTGCTGTGTAAATTTTACCTATCCTGTTTGGAAATTTAATGGATTATTTGAAACTTGATTGGTTGTATACAGCTTTGAGCTATAAGAAACATAATTAAATAAAACTTTAAAAAGTGGTAAGCAATCTCATATTCATTACTTTTCTTATTGATAGTTATATCTTAGATAACTATTGAGCTCTTTTAAAGGACAGAAAGCTAATACTAATAAAATCTTATTAATTAAATTTTGTATAAATTTATGTCATTAAATTTAATTACAGATTATATTTTATTTTCTGTATCTATGCAGGATCCCAACATATGTATAAAATTTTATCTTTAATATCTTCAAACATTTAAAATTTTTCAGACACCATTGTCTTGAATAATCTTGACATTTTTAAGGAGTTTGGATCAATTTTTGGGAAATGCATCCTTCAATTTAGGTTTGTCTGTTGCTTATCCTAATGAAGATGAACTTATTTTATTTTGCCAAAGATACCACAAAAAGTTTATTTTGTCTTTTTTGGTGTTTATATCAAGGTTTTAAAATCTCAATAAGTCTTATTACTGGCTGCATTTTCTTTTATCACTTGAATAAGTAGTTGGTATGTACTTTATCTGTAATAATATTTAACATACTCATTTGCATTTAATATTGCATTTTGGAAAATACTTTCAGACTGTGCAAATCTTATTTTTCTCTATTTTTATGTCCATGTACTTTAACATCTTAATGGACCTTCTTTGCAACCATTTTTTCTATCATGTTTGTTAAATGATGATTCTTTCTTCCTCTCATATTTTTGTTTGAAATTTTAAGCTAAGAATCAAAAATGCCTTCTTCCATCTTTGGTGCTCAAATTTGAGAATGTGATTGCTGATGATAGTTACTTTGAGATATCACGTGTAGTCTTTGACAAAACTACTCTCTCCTCCTTCTTCATTTCTATACCACAATTTGTGGCAGGGTCATCCTGGGTGCTTCCTTTTCTTCAGCTCAGCAATAAGCTACTTCTAGTTGCAAATGGTATCACAGACTTTCACTGTTCATTTCGTAGTTTTGAGAAATGCAAAGTTTATGTAAAATGTTAACAGTAAAGGAGTAAAATTTCTCTAAATTTGATATTATAGCATAATACAATTTTAAAATAAATGCACAATGAGTAGTTTGATTCAATTAGAATTATTATCCTATATACTGTATTGTATGTTGTAAAAATATGGATTATAAAGAATTTATGTTAATAAATTATACCAAGTAACTGCATTAATTTTACCATACAGTTCATAATGAAACATTACTGGAAAATATGTATTTCTGACTTAATTCAAAACTTAGAAAAGTCATACTTGTATATGTATTTTTCTATTATAAACTTAACACTCTGAAAAGCTATATCATTAAATGAAAATATTTCTACTTCTTGTTTGTTAGATTTATTTTAATTGTATAATAAGATGCAGTTTTAGAGATTCTTTTTTTTTCCAGAATAGAGTTTAGAACTAAGAGTACAAACATTACACAGGTTAAAGATCCTAAATGTTTTGTAGAAATTTTTATCAGTGATTGCATTTTATTTTATTAGCATTTTTATGAAACCTAAATAAATGACTTATTTTTAGTCTTCAGAGAATTCCAGCTCAATTGAACATAATGAAATACAATTTTCTTATTTTTGTTCTATGTCTTTTCTGGGAGAATTAAAGTAAGATAAATTTGGGCCAGGGATTTAGCTCAGCAGTTCGGTGGCCTGCCTTGCAAGTGCAAGGATCCGAGTTCAATCCCCGGTACCCCCCCCAAAAAAGTAAGATAAATTATTATCTTATTCCTTTATAAGGAATATTTATAAATATTGAGTTCAATGTGTTAGTTATAATAAATCTTGTAGCATTTGATGTTAGGAAATCATTTTATTTCAATATTTTTTAAAACTAATTTTCCTGTTGGTAGAAAGCTGTGCAATAAATTAGGAGTCCATATATGACCTTGATTAGTTTGTGGTATAACTGTTATTCTTGAATATTTTGTTTGAGTCTGAATAAAAATCGGGTCAAGATGATGGGATTCTAATAATTAAATAAAAACATGTAAGGATATTCAAGCAATGTGTTGACAGTTAAATTTTAAAGTTGTACCAATCAATTTAATAAAGTTAAAAATAAAATAAAAGGTATGGCTCAAATATTAAATGTTGTGTTTAACATAATACATAACTTATTACAGAATGAATCTGATAGGTCTAACTAATAGTTTAAAATATACATTATCATTTTCAATTTAAAATATTTTTACATGTGCCTTCTGCACATGTATATTTAATGACTTGCCAATTCATTAAAAGTAGAAAGCAAGCTTATAAAACCTTCAGGTTAAAATTTTTAAAAACTGGAAGAAACTGAAAAAGAAAAGTTTAAGTAAAACCTTTAGTTGAAAGGGAGATCAATGAATTAAAAAATACCATTAGAGAAATCACCATAAGTCCTTAATGGAATCATTAAACTCTTCTTTAATTACACATTATTCCTTAATATCAATGAAGGAAAACATTTTGCAATAGTGTGTAGAAGTTCACGTCACTTTTCCTAACCTAATATTGCTACTTGATAATTAAATGATTGAATACCTATTTATTAATTAACAATTAGAGACATGTAAATATTGTTAAACCAAGGTAATTTCTAGGCTTATGCAGCTTATAAATGATTAAACATTAAGTAAAAACAACAGAAGTTGTCCTCTTTAAATCAAATATAATTGTGAATAAGGCCTCTGAAGGAAAAAATTCCTGTGAATAACACTGATAAACATTTCTACTACAGTTATCTTCATGGCCAGGTCTGTTTCATGGAGATTGCATCTTGAAAGTAACACTGGGTAGAGAGTATATTAATTTAAGAATGTAAAAATTATGACCTTTTTCCATGTTTCACTTTACCTTTATGAAACAGGTTATTTCTCTTTACTTCAGGACCCTATTCTATAAACTGAATGTCTTGTTGATTTTATGGTAGTTATTGAATATTTTTTAACCAGAAAAGATAAAATCCCTGGTATTTTGATCATCTAACAGATTAAATTGAATCAGTGTTATGTAGTAGTTTACTTAAAATGTTTTATATACTTGATGTCATCAAAGACAAGTTGATGAAAATCAACTTAATGTTATTATGAATACCTTACACAAATTCAAAAATAAATCCATTATGCATAGATTGCCATCACTTCAACAACAACAAACATTATTGCCAAAAATATTGCATTAAATTTAGCAAATATTTAGTGACCTGAAATTATGAGTATGAAAAAATATGAATCCTTTTACTATTAAAATTTTCCTTTACTTTTAAATAGGATTATCATTTCAAAATGCAACTTCTTTTAAAATGAAGTTTACAAAAATGTTTAAGATTATTTAACCAATTAAATGATATATTTGTGGTGCTTTATTTTCAATTTTGTTTTTATGAAAACAAAAACTTGCATTCAAAAACAATAGTTTCATTATAAAAAATCGTTATTTTTTTTTTAGAAAACGTGACACCCAATAATTAAATTATGTGTGGACATTCTTGGTTGATCTAAATTGACTAAAAATGTTTTTTTTTAATGCTTCTCTCAGAGAAGCTAAAAAGTCACTAAATGAAAATTGATTCACTAAAGGAGAAAGAACACTGAAAGCGAAGGCTTGTTGCAATTTTTATTTTACTCAAGGTGAGTGCTCATTTGCATGTACTGAAAGTTGCTTTTTCTAACTTAAGAAAAACTTTTCCATGTCAAGTCTCTGAAGTGCTAATGCCAGATTCTTAATGAAATAAAAATGAGATTAGGTGGATATACTTCACAAATAAACTGCAAGGCAGTCAATGCCTATTAAGTACCTGGCATATTTTAAAGATATATTTAATATAAAGGACACTAAGTCATTCAATGAAAGCACATGTCATTTAAATATACTTTGTTGAGAGGAAAAACAATAAAGGTGACCTAAGAATTCTCTTCAGGTTTGGTCTGAAAAGTTTACCTGATTGATAACAACTGACAGCAAAAGCAAAAGTCAGTTCAAAGAGACTTCTGTGAAAAAGTAGTCATGCACCAAGTTAAATGCCTGCGGTGAACTGGACTTGTTCATTCGCTTAACACTATGTTAGTGCATTAAATGCAAATAATGTATTAATCTTTCCAGTTATATAGGACAAAGTCTATGTTGTATAATTTTTCTCCCTAGTAGTTAATTTCATAGATTATATAACACTTGTAGTAATATAACACTTGTACATTTTAGGCTCTTTATTTCTCTGTGTGATTATCCCATCTCCTGGATTTGTATTTATATTTCTTTCTCTGTAAAATTTAACTTAAAGAATAACAGAAATCTTTACACCTATGTCAGTTTGTACATAAAACACTGCCATTTTTCCATTGGAAATTACTCCCAAAAAAAGTGAAACAAATGTTTATCAAAAGAAAAAGTTATCACATATTAATAAACCCAATTGCCTTTGGTTTATGATTGACCAATAATGCATGTCCCATGTCTACTGTATGAATTCCAATGACAACATACTATTTTTTAAAATTCAAACAAGGAAACAATACAAGAGAAATCAAAATTGATTAACATGAGATTATTTCATGTGAAAGCAGAGAGAATTTCCTTTTATCAGGTAGCTAGAAATACTGCATTTTCAAAAAGTGATTATTTTTTATTTTACACAGCTTCTTTAAAATTTTAGTTTGCTTTTAGGGGGTTCAGCATACTTTATTCAATTTTGGTTTGGACTGGTCTGTTAGGGCCAAATGCAGGATCTCAGTCCAAAAGAATGGCCTCCCTGAATTATTTAATGTAAAATGATATTTACCATAATATGCTTCCTTACCTAATGTCAAAATACTCCATTTTGAACAAATTGCAAACATTTCATGGACAAAGAGTATTTCAATAGTACATTTTTTGTTTCTTTAGTTTTTTTTTTCTTCCATGAAAATATATCTTTGGATATTTGTTATTTTGAAAAGTGCTTTTAAATGCATAAAGGAAAAGACACTCTAAAGATGGCCCTGGTCAAAAAGACTTCAGGATCAGCAGATCTGGAGAATCTTACTGGGTACAAATATCACAAATATAATGTAAATTTCAGGAAATTCTTTTCTACAAAGAAACTTGTTTGTATTGAAATGTTAAGTTGTCTACTTTGTATGAGATGTACATTCCAAAAGTTTTGACCTTTTTCCTTTTTTGCATAGATTTCAGTATTTTTCAGACAGAGTAATAAGCATTGCTGTAACCAACACCAGTGAAATTTTGAGAATAAATTTTCCATCATTTTATGTAAAATCACAATGAATGTGTGATGCAGCAAATTTGGACTAAAAGTATTCCCTGACAAAGAATATCAACTAAAACAACAAACTGTGGAACCTGCTAAGTTTGAGGGAAATGACAGGTCATCTCCATTCTTTACAGTAGAATAATGAGCATGAAAAAAAAAATAAAATGGGAGTGGTAGGAAAATTAAAGAGAGCAAAGAAAATAATTACTGCTCTCCTTGTATTTTAATAATCATCTTTAGCCATTCATTCTTCTCATCCTGATATATTAAAAAAATTACTGGTTTCTCAATAAGTAAGAAAATAAATATGGGGGATGCTAATCTTGATGTACATGAGAGAACACAATTTCAAAAGATTCAAGGGGAAGTGGAAAGGGAAGGGAAAAGGAAATAAGGGAAAAGAAAAAATGTGAAAAAATAAAAAAATGGAAACAAAGTCTTTGTAAATGGGAAGGGTGAGGGGGGTGACAGGAGGGCAGGGGGACGGAGAAAAATAAGAACCAAGACATATCATGTAAAGGTACAAGATCCCAATGATAAATGTAACTATATTGTTTGCTTTAAATTTACCAATAAACTTAATGAGGGAATAAAGATTCATTAGAGCTAGGTTACTTCTGGTAGGGTTTTATATGTTACTATTCACAAATTGGATTTTTGCAATTATTGTGAAAATTCTTTCTTGGAAATAAGACTATACTGAAAGAAAAAGTGACTGAACACAAATGTTCTTTTTTAGTGTGACACCACAACGAACATGGTAGGAGACAAATAAAAACATCCAAAATTTGGGAAAAAGTTGGGCAATTTTTCCATACAGGTCTGTGGCGGTGGTGATCAGTTTTTGTGGGGGGGGCAGAAATAAGCCCATCTTTTATAGAGTTCTTATAGACTTTAGATTATTGAAACCTACAAAGTAAGCAGCTAAAAAAATCTGTGCATTTAATGTTTGCATCCATTTCTGATTTGTCACAGTGTATTTCCAGGTATAAGTGTAAGTATTGTTTGGCATGTTTACAAAAGTTCAACAGTCAAATATTTAGTGGAAGAACCTCTATTGCTTTACTCTCCCTGTCACCTCCAGGAGTTTTGCTTAACATGCTACTGGGAAATAATGGAGAGAAACAATGGTGTAAACTATCAATGCATTTTTTTTCTCTGTTTTGTCAGTTTGGTATATGTATAAATTCTACTTTGAAGATCTGAGTAGCTGACTGTATTTAATGGATGATTACATTTATTCTGCAATAGTTTTGTGTAAATATTTTTAATTGAAAAAAGGAAAAATTAGAGTGAGCTCTGCAAATTAATCCTCAGTAGAATTATTCTCAGTTTACTGTCAGGGAGTAAATTGCTATGGGAATGCTAAAGAAATATTTTATATATTATGTTAAAATCATGGCAAATGTGAGGGTAATATTGAAGAAATAATGTCTCGCAGCACTATTTGTACAGAAAAAAGTACTAATATTTAATACTGTCCCAGTTTGTGACTAAAGTAGAAGACATCCTTTTTTGGTACTGTTATTAATATAATGCAAAAGTATCTTCCATCATTAAAAATTTTAAATTGCTGTTGTCTTTTAATTCTTGTTGCACAAAAAATAAAGTAGCTATAAATCTGCCACACAGTCAAACTAAAAACACTTTCAAGTACCGCCATCCAATTCATTATACTTGTGTAAATAAATGATTTAAAGTATATATGGACAGCAATATGAGATTTAAAATTAAAGTGAGAATAGAAAATATACTGACAAGGGAGAAGGTAATTTTTGGGGGAGCACATTAAATTATTTTGCTCAGAAAAAAATGTTTGTTCGCACATTTTTGTATTTCATTAAAGTAATATTAAATATCAATGATACAAATATTTCATTAAAATTATGCACACTACAGAAAAACGTAAAACAACTTATTTCCCTAAAATTATATAATCATGCATTAGTTATTCCAGGATTAAAATCAGAAAATCTAATATATGAAAAAATTCTGAGCATTATGTAAATCAACATTTATTGTATGTTAGGGGCATTTTGTAAATAAATAATTGAATAATAACAAATGTCTCAAATGAAGCAATAACCACATCATCAGCATTTTGCATGAAAATATTTGTAGCATTATAGCAATCTTAAATAGTAATGTATACATTAATTTTAAGTAGGTAACCAATAAATTATTCAACAAACAAAACAAAAATAAATTTAATGTCCAACTATATTCTATAATTAAGTCTAGTACTTTCTTCATTTTCCACATATTAGTTTCATTGACTTTAAGCCTTCTACATCTATTAAGGAGAAAAATAAATCAGTGACACAAGTATACAAAGGATTATGATGTTGTTCACAGCTTTCTATTGTGCAAAAGCGGGCTCTAGTTATGAATATAAGAAAAAATGTAATCAGCTGTGCTCAGACTTGTATTGGGTATTTATGCAACTTAGTGTCACTTAGATTGAATTTGAAATCGGACTAAATCATGAATTTAGGAGTAATACAGTTTTGGGTTTTAGTGTTTTGTTTTGTTTCATTTTGGACATGATAGGCATAATTATATACCAATTTCCTGTACTATTTTACCTATAGGATCGCAGTGTTTGATATTTAGATATTGGAAACTGTATTATATGATATTTATGTGAAAGAAAGTAAAAAAGCACACTCAAAATGTTATACTAATCACTGAACAATTTTTAAGATGTGATACATTCCTTTCTTCTCTTTCTATTATTCGTAGGTACTATGAAAAATCACGTGTGAAACTAAACTACAGACACTTGAGGTCAGCCTTTTTTTTTTTTGTACTGGGGATCAAACTCAGGACGTTGAGCTTTCAAGGCAGGAACGGTGCCTCTGAACTAAATCCCCGGCCGAAGATTATTTTTTAGAGGAGATTTCTTGTAACTGAAAAGTTGAGCAGAGGGTGTAGCGATTTGCAAATACCCTTGGTTCTAACTACTCAGAGCTTTTCCCGTTGTCAACATTCCCTTTTGGCATGGTCCATTTCTTACAATTTTGATACCTAAAATCCAGTTTCCTTTATTATTAGCCATGCCTGTTGCATTTTCTTGGGGTTTGGACAAATGTATTATGACACGTACCCATCCACAAAATATAGACTTTTTACTAAACTAAGAATCTTCTGCATCTTCCTAGTCATTCATCCTTCCTCCTTTTCACTTTGGCAACTTCTGATCTACAGTTCAGTCTTGTCCAGAACGTTGTACAATGGAATTATAAAATATGCAGCTCTTTTGCATTGGCTCATTTCACTTAATAATATGTAGTGAAGCCCTAATGTCTTTTCATCATTTGATTCTTTTTTTTTAGCATCGGGAATTGAACTCGGGTCCTTGTGCTTGCAAGGCATGCCACCGAACCGCTGAGCTAAATCCCCAGCCCTTCTTTGTTTCATTTGATAGCTTAATTCTTTTTAGTGAAGAATAACATTTCACTGTCTTGATGTTCGACATTTGGTTTATTGACTGCTACTGAAGGGTATATTGGTAGCTTCCAAGATTTGACAAATATGAATAAGCTTTCTACAAATATTCACATTCAGGGTTCTGGGCAGACATGTTTTCAAATCTACTGGTTAAATATCAAGAAGAGTGACTTCTGGACTGTCTGTTGAATATGTTTAGCTTTGTAAACAACTACCAAAATTTCTTCTAGAGTTGTCCTACCATTGTGCCTTCTTGGAAGCAAAGAATGAGAGAGGCTATCGCTCTTTATTCTTTCTACTATTTGGCATTGTCCTTATTCTTGATTTTAATATTTGAAAATGTGTTAATTTACTTAAATTTGCAGAGAAAAAGTTAAAACAAAAACAAATATGAGAACATTTCACAAAAATAATCTAAAAAAAGCAACCCTTGGGCTGGAGATTTAGTTCAGTGGTTCCGCTGCCTGCCTTGCTAGCACAAGGACATCGGTTCTATCCGTGGTACCAAATAAATAGATAAGTAAATAAATTTTTCAAAAATTAAAAAACCCTAGTTAAATATCTTAATAAAAACTTTTCTGTTATCAGCAGGTGATGGACTACATGATGTTTCTTGTTCAAGGAGTCAATATAACATCGTGCTGAAAACGTGTTTAGATCTTCACCTTCTCGTATTTAACAATATAGATACTATCTGTAATCCATGACTTTTGTTTATATTGTTAAAAGGAAAATAATTTTAACATTATTTTATTCATTGTTTAGTTATTTTATACGTGCATTGATACAATAGGTGTGAGTTTATATCTTATATATACCAGTTGTATTTACAGATAGGTTCGTGTCTCTGTTTTAGAAAAAAAAATGTAGGTTTTAAAAAAAGGGACATTTTAAGCTGGATTTGTAAAACAAACACAAAAAGCACCAGAATAAGCTGCATATGAAGTATTACCTTTTCAAATAAATCAAGATTTGATTACAGATCAAACATGTCACATGGCTAAAACACAAGATGTGCTTGGTGAAAAGAGAGATGATAGACTATGTAAGTATCAAGGCAGACATCGATTCGTTTTGTCCTGCATTAAGTAGTGATACTTTCCTGAAAAAGCTTGAATTTTTTTTTTTTAAACTTAGTGATGGTTGTTTTGCAAAAAATATTTTATGAATAAGTTTAGGAAGTGTATTTCCAAATATTCATAAGAAGGATTAGTTATTAAATGTGTTCAACGATAATTTATTTCGAGGACACTTGAAAAACATGAACGAAATTCATTGCATTTGGTTATTGGAGAACATAATTAAAATACTGTCATTAAATGAAATATGTTAGAGTGTATTGGAAAAATGGGAAGTATTTATCTGAATTTATATATCATTATTGAAAAAGTTGCCTTAGATTTTATTATTTTCTATGTACTTCACAAACTGAAGATCTCTTCTTTACTTTTACTATGAAATAAAAATAACATATAAGCCACAAGTTTTATGTAGTTTTACACATGTAGAAATGAAGGTCTTGAAATATCAGTCTCATTGAATGGAAAAATTATTGTTGAATAATATTTTAGCAAACCATGAGTTTAAAATAGAACCATATAGAAACACAAGTAAATGATTTCCTATTCCTGGTAAAAATGAGCATTTATCTTTAATAATCAAAATTTATTTATTTACAATGTCCTTATGAATATAATTGTTATATATCTTATCCTTATGGCTTTCTAGTAGTGTCATAATTTTCAATTTCATATTAGCTTTTGAAATGTAAACTCCCCTTTATTTGAAACCTGGTTGAATCAATTTTGGACAAGTTATAGAGATTCAACGTCAGGGCAGCGTCGCTAATTCAAATCTATGTATATCAATAGTTAATATCAGATGAAATACAGAAAAATATAGCATATATGTGTACATGTAATGTTTGTTCTCTTATTTTCTCCTCTCCACTCTTGCATAAACTCAAATATATCATATAGTTTTCACTTAGCTTACTTATGTCTAAATGCATGTTTGCCAGATTCTCTAAAAATTTCAATAATTTTTATTGTTATATTGTTTTTTTTACAAAAACTCACATAAAAAAACAAAGGTAATTTGGGACAACTCAAAGTAGGAGCTACTCTTTTGCTGTAATTTTAATTCCTCCAAATGAATTTCTACATCTGATCCCTTCAGAAGCTAAAATTAAAGAATATTATTTCACAATTTTATTGCTCCACTCTAGCAACTATATGACAAGGATGTCCAGTGTGAATTACTATTTTAAAAACAAAAAGCATCCATTCTTTCCTTCTTGTTATTTTGTTTTTGACTTATTAAACCTATAATTATACCTTTGTATTCATTTGATTGTTAATCGTAACTACACAGTTAGTTTTAGCTGGCATTTTTCTACCATATTCTCAACAATTTGCATGAATATAATAAATATTAATTTACCTGCAATCACCATGCGATATTTGTATGAACTAGATATTCTTTATAATACTAGTATTTGATTAAAAAAGAGCAAAAGCCAGTCTGAACTAAGCCCAGCTATAAAGTTATCTGACACACTTGTCATCGAATACAATTAGTCTTGAAAATGATTAGTTAATAAAAGGCTCAAGCGCTGTATTTCTCCTTTTTTACATAATTTTTTTTGGGGGTGCCAGGGATTGAACTCGGATCTTTCCTTTTACAAGGCAGGCGCCGAAACTACTGAGCTAAATCCCCCACCCTCAAGCTCTGTATTTCTGAAGTTTTATTAATGCATAAAATAAATCAGTGACAATTTAGGATACACATTACTAGTATAAGGAGACAATTTTTTAAAAAAATAGATTTCTGTGTTCTCCAAGAATAGCTACTAGAAAAAACACAAAAATTCTCTAAGTACAATTATGTTTCCTCAAATGCTCAAATGTCATTTATTAATGTATTGTGTCCCAACTATGCTTGGGAAGGAGTACACAAAACCTATTCATTCTGCTATGTGAAACACAGTGTTATACCTATGACTATAACTATTGTAGCAATGTTAGCAAACAAATGGAGAAAAGGATATCCTTGTAAACTATTTTGGGAAATGCATATTAGTATTGGCATCATGGAAAATCATTAAGAAATTTGCTGCACAAACTAAGAACACAAGAAATATTTGAGCTAAAATCTCATTTGTGAGTGTATATCCAAAGAAAATGAAATCAATATGCAGAAGAAACATCTTCACATCGTATTCATTTCATCATTTTTCACAAATCTCAAGATAGGAAGCAACCTAAGTGTCAATCAGCAAAAGAATGGATAAAAAAAGAATATGAGAGATCTGGGTATGTGATGTACACCTTTAATCACAGCACCATGGAAAGTTGAGGCAGAAGGATTGAAAGTTGAACTCATTCCTGAGAAATATCATAAGATCAAGACCCTGTCAATAAATAAATGTGTAAATGAATAAACAAACAAATGAGTGGGCATGTAGCTCAGTGGGAAAGTCTTGTACTTACTTCCCCGGTGATCCAAGGAAGGAGGGTGGGAGAAAGGAAGAGAGAGGTAGGGTGGGAGGGAGGGAAAAGAAACGGAGTCAGAGAGAGAGAGAGAATAAGAGTTAAATAGCTAGACACCTCATTTTATAGATATGTGTATTTAAATATATATATATATCGATACTATATATAAATATAAATATATATATAATCTGTATTCAATACAAAAAGCAGAATATTTTCAAACTATAAAATTGAAGAAAATTTACCATTTGCAATAATATGAATGAAAATGGAAGCCATTGTGCTAAGTAAAATATGCTAAAAACAGAAAAACTAATGTCTCGTGTATTGATTTTCATGTGCTTTCAAAGGAAATTTAATTTTAAGAAAGGAGATAATAAAGAGAAGGCTATTAGAATTCAGGGGGGAATAGAGGAAGATGTTCATCAAAAGACATCAAATAAATAGGTTTGGAGATTTAATTTACATTATGGTTGTCATATTAACGAAATACTTTGTACTGGGAATTTGTTATGATAAATCAGCTATTAATGCGCATAAAAACATAACTATGGTAGAAATGTTATTTAGTTTATTTGATACTTATTTCATAATATATATATATGTAAAGGCATTGTTTACAATATATACAATTTTGTTTAATAGTATAAATAAAAATAATTTATAAATAGATAAATTTAAAAGTTAATAACTATGATATAATTAATTTTTTAAAAGTGAACTAATATAATATGAAAACTTCCTTTTTATTTTCATAGAACAAATAATAATTTTAAAGCATATATATGAACTTTGAGCTTTTCATAAATAGTTCTAAGTTGCAATTACCTCTTTTTAAAGAATTAGTACTATTAATGGTTTACAAGCATGTTAAACATGAATCACTGCAGTTTTGTGCATGTGGACATCAAAACTGTTCTCTTAAATTAGTGGAGAAATAGCAAAATAAACACTTTTCCTTGAAAAGCATATGCATGTGTTGGTGTTCATATATGTGTTTATGTATATACATAAGTTGAAATATGTATACATAGAAACTTGAATATCTATATACATGAATATATCTATATTTAAATTTATTTTAAATTCAGATTTTGTACTTGTTATTGTGCTAAATGTAGTGCTAGTGTTGACTTCATCCTAGGCAGTCAACACTCTGATGCTTTAAAATTAATTAATAATCTAAGTAAGTTCATTATCATTTAAGATCTATTTTAGCTACACATTTTAATATTCTGTTTTTGTTGCACAGCTATTTAGATACAGCCATTCATGGATAATAAGTCATTTATTCCTCATTAACTGTTAGGATGGATGTAGATATTCATTACAGCCAGACAACAGACTCATTTAACTGCGTACAGTGCATGATTATATGCCACATCAATGACTAGAATGCAAATTCTATCTCATATTTGCTCCATTTTACTTCAGCGTTTTCCAGTGGGGCAGATATTTTTCTGGACACGTTTTCTGCCAGAAAGGGCACCAGGTTTTTATTTAAAAAATAAAAAGGAAGGAAATTTGTGTAAGTTGTGTGAAAACAATATAATGTAGAAGGATAGTTGTCTAAGCAGTGACTGGCATGGAATCCTAAAACGTGTGATGATGCCATGCTTTATTTGAAATTTACGCCCTCATCACTTGTCATTTTAACCTTAAAACAGATGAGTTTTGACTGTTAAATGCAGAAGGATCTAAACAAATCATACAATTGGTCACAGGAACTTTACTGAACCTGCAGTGAAATGTAGACATGTGGAAGCTTACTGTCTCCACTCAATAAATTATATAACACAAATTTAAATTTCATGAAAGCATAATCAAAAATAAAATTGCAACTCATTTTGTAAAATTATTAATTATAAATTGTGACTGTAGAAAGCAAAGATTTCTCATTTTTAAATTTGGCTTTATTGTGCAATTATATCTATTAATACTGAAATTTATCAGCAGCAAATCACTTTATTAATGTAATATGATAATATGGGCAAAATTGTGATTTCAGGAAATAAATTTGGAATAGTTTTAGCTTTGTGTGGCCTACACACTTGTTGGCAACAAAATTCGTGTACACATTATAGCTGCATACATATAATTAAATATAAAATGTTATGACATTACACAGTTAATGCCACTAATATTTGATTTGGAAGGATATTAAGAAAAGGATGCTTAATAATTCTGTAGGTAGAAATGATGTTGAATTACAGATTTATAGAAACATAAATGAACAAACAGGAAAGGAAAAACCCAAATAAGCAATAGCTATAATATAGATCAAGAAGCAGAGCTTCAAGATAAGATAAGATAAAAATACATGGTAGGTAGGGCATGATAGTGCAATCCAGTAATCCCAGCATTCAGGAAACGGAAGAAGAATTGCTGAGAGTTCAAGGACAGCCTGGGCTACATAACAAATTCAAGGCTAGTCTGAACTACAAAGGGAGACCCTCTCGCAAAACAAAGTACATGGTGAAAGTTGAGGAAAGTTTAAAAAGCTACAATGAATGCTGCTACAGATTGGCACGCAAAGGAAAGCATGTTAGAATAGACAGCACGCTGTGACCTCAGGCACCTTACTCACTGATGATGGCGCCATCTAACATCTGCCTCTTCCCCACAGTTTTGAATTCACTCGGGAAATCAAGGCAGTCACAACCAAGCAACTAAAGTCACTACTCAAGAAGTGGCAACACAAATAGAGTAATGCGTTTTTGAAGCAAGGTGGAATCTCTTCAGGGAGTAGTTAACGGCAATGTTTTACTGTTATACATTTTAAAAATAGTTAAATATTCACTGAATTTTTTTATCATACCTCATAGATAAACAATCATGGGAGCTAGTTGTTTTTATGCCTAATGATAGCAATTTATTTTATGATATGGTTGATTCAAACTAATTATAAAAAAAAATCACTATTATGTAAAGATAGGACGACAAACTATGATTCTCTTTTAACATATTCAACATGTACTTTATTATTTGTTGAATTATTTCAGCAGCTTTAGCAAAACTTGAGTCATATGTATAGAAAATATCCGTCCATTAAAAATATCAAATTTTTTAAATTATTGTGCAATTATTTTTTTCCAAAAAAAAATCATTTGTCAGATTACTTTTTTTTAATAGATCTAAATTTTCTACATTGGATTGAAATTCTCTAAATTTCCAAAGTAGTTTGTTTATTCTTATTTTTTAAAATTTTACTGCATGAATATTTGCGTTTAATCATTTCCTCATCTCGTGCTTCTTTAATTATTAATTATTTAAATATTTGTCTTAATCAAGCTAAATGCTCTGTTCCCATCCACTGATTAAAATTTTTCATTCATACGTGACTGTGTAGTGAAAATGTAAACTCCATTTTAAAAGTACACAAAATTTAGCTAATTTCATAAAAATATGCTCGATCAATATCATTGACCCGAAAGTGGTGTGTTACCAAGGAACCCCACAAATCTCTTTTGTGTTATCACCATGTGTTCTGCTCTGTGTAATCTTGACATGGCTATTTCTATGGAATACGTGCACTTCCATCTCAAATATACTGCTAGTGTGTTTATTTAGTTACTTTTTACATTTTATTTCCATATTTATCTTCATAGCACACACTGCTCAATAGTTTTCCAAGGTGTGTGTGTGTGTGTGTGTGTGTTTGCTTGTGTGTGTATGAAAAAGGTATATTTGCTCAATATATATATATATAACAAAATACTTACTATTTATGGCCTTTACCTGTTTTTGTTATATAATAGAGAAACGTTGGAAAGGTATAGTATTGTTAGAAAATGAGCTGACAGCTTAGCAAAGAAAATATATTCTAAAAGGTATAGTTGTTAGAAAATGAGCTGACAGCTTAGCAAAGAAAATATATTCTTTTTAGATCATGATATAAAGTATATTGACCATTATATTCGCTAAATATTTTATTATGAAAATTATTTTCTCATAGTCATGACTTTTATATTTTCTTTATTAATATCTACTTTTACTATATTAAAATAAAACATTCAAAACTGAAAAATAAAACAAAGATTGCTACACAAAATAAAAAACATTGTAGATTTAAATTACATTAACTATATGACTAATAATGTTGAGTGGCTTTTCATGATTTTTGGTTATTTTAATACTGTCCTTTTAAAAAAAACTTTAAAGAATTTTTGCAATTATATTTTTGGGTGTTTTTTTAATTTTGGTTTGTGGAGTTATTTATATATATTCTGGATAGGAATTATTTTACATTCTATAGCAATGCTCTTTCCTACCATATTATAGATTATGATGTACCTTTTTCCATATAAATGATATTGTTTGATGATTAGTTGCTTTTAATTTTTCTCTCACTGCACTCTATCATATACAATTATTTTGTCCACATAAATTATGTAGTCTTTGTAGGTATTTCTGTTTTCTCTATTACAGTTAGGTCTATGCTTTGCATTTGATCAATGTTGCAATGATTATTAATAGGTTACACATACACCTAATAGTTAACAATGTGCATACACCTACCATAACTTACTATAATTGGCTCCCATTGCCACTGTCACAAAAATCAGTGTTATAATATATGTGTAACTATGAATGGGTATAAGGACATTGTGATGAGAGTTATACGACAAGAAGTGGAAATTCTTATTTATTTTTAATACGTGTATTTGCAAAGGCTGCCAAAATTAGAAAAGACTGAATTGTGCTTCTGTTCTTTTTGTTGTAGCTGTTGTTCCTCTAAGTGCTATGTTTTGTATGTGATGTTCAGAATGAATTTGTCATGTATACAAGAAATAACCTGGAATTTTTTTTGATCGATTATATTGAATTAATAGTCAAATTATGAAAGATTTACACTTTAGCAATAGTCTACCAGTCTATGACTCTGAAATATCCATCCAGTTATTGAGATCTTCTTGATTTTCTTTCATCCCAGTTTTGTAGTTTTCCAGACATTATTAGATTTACATTTAAAGACTTAATTTTTTTGCTTCCATAAATATTAGTTTCATATTTTCTAACTGCAATTCATAGTAATTATGACAGGAAGCTGTGGATTTGTACATTAACTTTGCATAATGAGGACTTGTTATACTTGCTTCACTACAAGGAGGTTTATTTTTCAAACATTTACTGTAATGAACTCAACATCTTTCAATAGAGATTATCTTATTTTATTTTCTCATTGTACCATCACAAGTTTTCTGCATAGTGTTAAATTAGAATGATAGGGTATTACAGCTCTGTTTTGCCATAATTTGGGGGATAGGCCTTTATATGATCTTTAACTAGTTAGAGAAGTCCTATGCGATGCTATTCTCCACTATTCAGTGTTTGCTTCTGAGTGTGTCTGAAAATCATGAAAGGGTGTGGATTTTATTAAATGGGTTTGTATTTGACATTAATTAGCAAAATGAAATAATTCAGCCTATTCATATGGTGGATACATATTTTAATTTTCAAATATTAGAGGAACTTTCAGGAGAAAATAAATCCAACTTGGCTATGGTGAGTAATGTTATGCTTTTCTGTGTTAGATTTGATAATATTGTATTTCAAAGGTTTTACATGAGATTTATTAATCTGTATATTTTCATTCTTAAAATGTTTCTTTCTAGCTTGGTATAATGGAATTGTTAGCCATGACATATAAGAAATGAAATGATTACTCTGCTTCTATTTCTTGAAGTAACTTAGAGGAATTTATATTGCTCTACTGTTACACATTAAATAACATTCCAAGTGAAACCAAATATAGCACTAACATTTAGAAGATGAAGATTGATATACTTTTTAAATATATATGGATATTTATTATTTATTCATTTATTTAGTTTAAACTGAGTTTGCTAGATAATGTTTTCCACATCATTTATATATTTCATCCAAGTCAACAAATATATGTATTTAGAGTTGTTTTTAGTAATCCTTTATTATCCTTTTAAATATGTTCCTTCTCTAAATTCTTCTATGTATTTGTCCTTTTATTTGATTAAACTGGCTAAATGTTGGTCTTTTATTATTTTTTTTCTTTTTAGATTTAGTAATGTTCTCTATTATTTTCCTGTATTAGTTTTTTTAAATATTTATTTATTTATTTATTTATTTTTGAGACAGTCTCACTATGTAGTTGAGACTGACCTGGAACTCACTATGTAGTCCAGACTGGTCTCAAACTCACAGCGATCCTCCTGCCTCAGCCTCCCAAGTGCTAGGATTATAGGAGTGAGCCACCACACCAGGCTTTCCCTTTATTAATTTTATTTATATCTGCTCTCATTAAAAAAATTTAAAAAAACTTGTACAATTTAGTTTTAACTTGTGCAACCTAACTGAAGGTTATGATTTTAAATATCCTGTATTAGTTTTTTTAAATATTTATTTATTTATTTATTTATTTTTGAGACAGTCTCACTATGTAGTTGAGACTGACCTGGAACTCACTATGTAGTCCAGACTGGTCTCAAACTCACAGCGATCCTCCTGCCTCAGCCTCCCAAGTGCTAGGACTATAGGAGTGAGCCACCACACCAGGCTTTCCCTTTATTAATTTTATTTATATCTGCTCTCATTAAAAAAATTTAAAAAAACTTGTACAATTTAGTTTTAACTTGTGCAACCTAACTGAAGGTTATGATTTTAAACTTGGTATCTTTCTTATTTTCTAATTATATAGTGCTTTAAATTTCCCTCTATTTATTGCTCACAATACATTTTGATATTTTGCAAATTCATACTCATTTAATTCTTAGTATTTGTTAACATTTCCAAGAGTCCTTGGAATAATTTATATCTTGTAATGTCCTATTTCATTTTCAAATATCTGGATAATTTTCTAGGTGTATTTCTGACTCTGATTTCTAGTTTAATTCCATGTATTTAGTGACATGCTCTCTATGCAAACTAGCTTGAATTATTAGTCATATTTCATTTTTTACAATGATAATTTTTCTGCTTATGAGAAAAATATATGCTTGGTTCCAACATTAAAGAACATATATTATTTTTAGCCAGACGAGCTTGAATTTCTTCATTTTAAATCCGTGCTGAACTTTAGACAAATCCTTAAAAACTCAGTTACATTTATACTAGGCTTATACTCCAGCCTTCAGAGTCCAGAATTCTAATACTCAAGGAAAAGGAAGCAGTTCTAAAAATCTACAAGACCATAAGGAGAAATTTTACATGAGAGTTATTCCTAAACTTTGATAGTCAGAAAATATGGTCAAAGTACCTTTCTTTGCAAGAAAATATTTGGTGATATTCAAATGAAAATGATTGCTGATTGACCTAAATGAAATGATTTTCTACTGCAATAAATTGCTACTAGATTAAAAAAAAAAAGTCCACTATTGGGATAAAGATTTCTCAAAATAAGATGTTAATAATGAATCTTCAAAAGATCTAATAAAAATAACAAAAAATAACTTCTGAGCAGTTATTTTAAGAGAATTTTCTAGAAAATAGATTAGGGCCATAGTTCATATGGATATCTTCACTATATTTTCAAATACAGAGATTTATATTTAATTATTAAATACAGAGAAAAATATTTATTTTGAGGAAATTGACTCACCCTGATTATTGATCTTCTCTCTGTGAGCTGGAAATTAGAAAGGTTGCCAAGTTTCAGCGAAAAGTCAAAGACATGAACAGAAGAGAAACTACTGGTGTGATTTGTGTCATATCTCACTGGAATCATGCTAAAACTTGAATGAGGGATGATGTTAGATGGGATAATTGGAAATCACATTAAATCTATCCTTAAGTCTTGTAACCGTGTGGTTCACTCCAACATTCACAGAAGTGGCTTCTTTATCCAAATATAACCAGTGAATTATGACTCAGCAGGAACATGTAGCGAGCACAGCATGTTTTGACTGAGGCTAAAAAGGCAGGTGGACTAGTTCTGTTGATCTGCATATTGTTTTGAAAGTCACTTCTGAAAACAAATATTGCATTTATGCTTCTGGAGGCTATATTATGTAAATATATTTTGCATAAATTAATTAAAATTGCTTATGTTTTCTGCATGTGGATTCTAAGTGATAGGGTTGAGTTATGCACTTTTCTCCAACTTAGTTTGGTGAAGCAGTGTTCTCATGTGTATAACTACATTTCAAATTATGACTCTGAGACACAATACAAATCAACAAGACATGAGCAGAAGTGCAAGGGCGTGTTCAGCAACAGTTCTCTTTTATCTTATCATGTCAGTCACCTGTCATTCCTTCACTAAATATTTTTATCACCTTTTGTAGGAAATTCTGTTCAAACAGCTGAATTTGCAATAAACGTCATGTGTCCTCACAAGAAAATGCTAAGAGAGATATGGAAATCTTAGGCCTGCAGTTCTCCCTCTCTCTCTCTCTCTCTCTCTCTCTCTCCTCTTTCCCTCTCTGTGTCCTTCTCTTCCCTTTGAGAATCATGTGTCCTCACAAGAAAATGCTAAGAGAGATATGGAAATCTTAGGCCTGCAGTTCTCTCTCTCTCTCTCTCTCTCTCTCTCCTCTTTCCCTCTCTGTGTCCTTCTCTTCCCTTTGAGGGCATTGGTGAGAGAAACGACATTTTGAAACTATTATTAGATTTCTTGTCGCTTACAGCTTATGGTAAACACTTAAAGTTTATTTCAAACACAAATTTTCAGTGGATGTCAGACTTTTGTATTTAATGCATCCATTTTAATTGCAAGCAACAGAAGCTAACCTGGATGTATAAAAAAATGGATTCAGTGAAACAATGTTAAGTGGTTAAAATTATTGTAAGATAAAAACAACCCTCTGCACCTGTGTGTGTGTGTGTGTGTGTGTGTGTGTGTGTGTGTGTGTGTGTGTGTATATATAAAAAAAAATGACACATCAACCACCTCCCTCACAAGTGCAAAGTCCTGAATTGGATCCCCAGTACAAAAAAAATAAAAAAGACAAAAAGAAAACCCAACTGCTGGTTTTGTTGCTGGACTAAGACTACTTCTTTGTCAAATATCCAATACTGAAAATTATGGAACACAAGATTCATGTCCCTATCAACAGTCAAGATTAGATAAATTGACCAATATCTGCAAGGGTTACATCGCCTCTATCATTTTGCCCATTTTTTTCTTTTTATTGAATTTATTGGTACAATCTAGGTATACAATTCAGTTAAATTCATTATTGGGATCCTGTACCTTTACAAGATAGGTCTTGATTCTCAATTTTTCCCCTTGTCCCTGCTCTCCCTTCACCCCTCCTACCCTGCCCATTTACAAACACTTTATTTCCATTTTTTCAATTTCTCATATTTTTTCCTTTCTCTTATTAGCTTTCCCCCACCCTTCCCACTTTCCCTATACCTTTAGCCCTTTACTTCCTATTTCGCATTATTAATTATCTCATTAGGATCCTGTGTACTATTATAGTGTTTCACACCAGAGAAGCTATTCGGTATTTTGGCTAAAGAAATCTCTGTATGAACATTGAAAATAGGGAATCCTAAAATAAACTAAAAAGGAAAGTAAAAGAGAAAAGACAATGATGTAAGATTAAAATAATCCTTAATTTTGAATATGAAAATGGTCCCTGAACATATTTAAATGGCTTCTTGTTCATGTAGTCTTATCTTATTCTTTTTTTTCATTATTTAGAGAATACTTTATTAGTTTCTGTAATCAACACATGTAGATATGACCCTACATATTTAATATAGTGCATTACCCCTGTACAAATGGAAAAAAAATAAAAATAAAAAAATTAACATTTTTAGATCAATATGACTGTCAATTTCTGCACAATCCCAACTCAACACTGCAAATTGGGATAACTTTTTCCAAAGTTGACAGCACAGTTAAAGTTTCCAAAAATTATATATATGTGTGTGTGTGT
>NW_022900913.1:20027049-20028471 GCF_012274545.1 Fukomys damarensis
TAGCAGCAACAGCTTCTCCAAGTTCTGCAATCATCTGATCAAAATTATAGACATTCAGCACATTCTATTAAAAAAACAAAGAATAATATCCAGATAACAGCAAAGTTCTGTTGCTGTTGTGGTACCTGGCACCATTTTTTCTATTAGCCTCTTAATCATCATCTGGAAAGAGAACATTCTAGAGTAATATCATTACATGTAGCTCTGATAAAGCACAGTCACTACTACACATCATAAAGCAGGTACAAGATATTTTACATTCACAGAGGTATGATACAGTCTCATCCTACATCAATAATACTAGAATCAGTTTTGGTTTGAAATTTGCTTTGTCTGCAAATAAGATTGGTATCCCTGCTTTTTTCTGAGCTCCTGTCACATGAAGAATTGTTTTCCATCCTTTCACTTTCAGTCTATGGGCTTCTTTTTGCACTAGGTGTGTTTCTTGTATACAACATATTGTTGGATTTTGCTTCTTATTGCATTTTGCCAGTCTATTTCTCTTGATTGGTGAGTTGGGGCCATTGATATTGATGGCTATAACTAATATATACTGACTTATCATTGTCATGTTATTGGCTTTTTGTTGACTCTTTTTGCTTTTTCACCTTCTCCTTTTAATTTCTTGCCTTGCCTATTTGATTTGCTCTGTTGGGCCTCATAGTGTTTTTGCCTTCATTGTCTTTTTCTAGGATCTTGTTTAGAATTGCTTGTAGTGCTGGTTTGCTATTCATGTAGTTTCTCAGATGTTCCTTGTTGTGGAAGTATCTTATTTCCCCATCCATTTTGAAGGAGAGTTTTGCAGGATACATCAGTCTAGGTTGGAGGTTGTTCTCTTTTAGTACTTGAAATATCTCACTCCAGGGTCTCCTTGCCCTAAGGGTTTGTGTTGAAAAGTCTATTGTGATTCTGATGGGCTTTCCTTTGCATGTGATTTGTTTCTTTTACTGCTTGTAATATTTTGTTCTTCTGTTGGGTTTCTGGGATATTGATTATTATATGTTTAGGTGTAGATTTTTTTTTTTTAAATTGTGGCTAGTTGCTGTCCCAAATACTTAATTTATCTGTTTGGGAAGTTTTCTGTCATTAATTATGTGAACAGCTTTTTTAAGTCATTTGTATTTTTCTCCTGCTACTTCATGGATTCTTATCAGTCTTATGTTATTCTTCTTTGCATCATCTAGGAGTTGTTAGATCGATTTCTCATGATTCCCTACTGTTTTTAAGAGACCTCTCTTTTCAAGTCACTGACTCGAATTTTATCTTCTATATCTGAGAGTCTATCTTTTATTATTCTTTTATTCTGCTGCATACACCTTCAATGCCGTGTTGAATCTCCTGGATATCTGTTTGAATATGTTTTATGGATTCCATTTCTTTCTTATGCTGGGCCTTCATGGCTTCTATCATGGTCCTGAGCTC
>NW_022900913.1:20028615-20053363 GCF_012274545.1 Fukomys damarensis
CTATTGGCCTTCATCCTCATTTGCCCTACTGTTTGCTATCGGTGAACTGGAAGTCTGTCTTTGTGTCTTGCTTAAGTGTTTTCTCATTTTTACTTTTATTATCCGGCTGTCCTTGGTTTAATCTCTGGTTTATCACCCAAATTTTCTTGATATAGTTGTGCCCTAGCTTCTGGTTCTCTAATGACCCACAGACATTCTCATCTTCATAACATCAGAGAAAAGAGCTCATCAAATCAACCATAATCCTTTATCCCAACTGATACAATCAGCAACACATTATGATCAAGCACAACTTGGAAACTGACCACCTGTGGTAGTCACTAGTCTATCACCCTTAAACTGTTTGAATTAAATTGAAATCAAGAAGCAGTCCAGAACATGTTTGCAGTGAACAAACTTTTCAATATAGTATATTTACCATTTAATGGGTCAGTCAGAGCTAGGACTCAAGAGCCCTGATCTCAGTTAGCTGATGGCTGAGCCCCATGACACAGACTGACCTCGGGCTGCAAGGCCCAGATCGAGTTCCCCAACCTTCGGAGTGATTGAACTCCACACTGTTCTACTACAGGTTTCCCACACCCTTTCTTTAAAGATGTTCAAAGTTGGGAACTCAGAAAAATGCCTTTTATGACCACCTCTGCCTCTGCAGAGTGGGTCCAAAGACTGGCACAATCAGGAGGTCTGAGAGTGAGTGCAGGGGGGGATAAGGGGAGTTATGGGGGTTCAGGGGCACCCACGCAGCTACCTTCCTGGCCCTGGAGCGATCCTGCCCATTTTTAATATAGTAAATTTTGAATAATTTTCTTTGAGTTTTTTCTGTTATGAATGTTTGTAGCAACTGAAAATGACTTTAGGAATTTCTATTTCTGGTTTTCTCTTGGTAGGGAAGACATTAAGTCTTAGAACTTGACAATAATAACTAAGGATGTTGAAACTGCTGTGAGTCAGAAATATAACAGTTATTCACCATACTGGTTATGATACTTTCATCTTTAAACTATAATTTACATTACCTAAATTGTGTCAAATTTAAGGAGAAAAGAAGTGTTGATAGTTCATAGTTTTCAATTCATAGCAATATACATCAAATGAACATGTATTGTATAAACTGATACACCCTGAGAAACAGACTCATCTCATGGATAATTTATGTGTAAAAGCATGAAAAGTGTAAAACTCCACATTTACAACATGAGAATTAATGCACCATGATTTAGCTAAACCATGTAAGACATAATTACATTATGATAAGTGACATGAAGTCACTTTATTTCTCATCAAACAACTAACTCTCTCAGAAATGAATCTCTGGAGGGAAGAATTTAGGAATCAAGAAGAAATTATTCTTTGATGTAAAATCAATCTAATTATAAACTACTGATCATGCTTTATGCTCTTTACCTGACATATGATATATATAGATATTTTTTTTAATTTTATTGAGTTTATTGGTACATTTTAGGGATACAGTACAGTTACATTCATTGTTGGGATCATGTACCTCTACATGGCAAGTCTTGATTGAAACAGTAGGGTTAAGGTTAATAAAGCAGTGGGTTAATAAGTTCATATGCTTAGGTGAAATATATTTGAATTATCTATCAAATAGTTAAAGATTTAACCTAAAAGATTTCAATTTCCTTGAACAAATGTGGATCTTATTAATACCAATATTAAATTTTACTGTCAATAGAATATTACTCATTGCTTATTGTTTACTTCAGCTTTTGAAAAATACCTGAATTTTTAGTGTCTGAAAATGATTTAGATTCACATAAAATAAGACAAAGCAAAATAACACAATATTGAATTATAAATATATTTTCATGATTTCTGATATAATTATAAAATCTTATGTCCAAAGAATAACCTCTTTTTATAAGGATTTAATAATTACCAAATTTTAGTGACAAAATTTTTTTCATATGCAATTTATAAAACTTACTAAGCATTAATATTGCACAGATTAGAATATTTTAAATTGAATATTAAATTACTAAATTAACAACAGCTTGTAAATATTAATATTTATGGGAATTAAGCAACAACTGTTTAATTTTTAAGAATGTAGTGTGTGGACCAGCGCTGCACAAGGCTGCAAGAACTACCAGACAGGGCATTTCCCCAATTGCCATCACTTGGGCATACAAAGCCTAGAAAAACACCTGCCAGGAAAAGAGCTACATAGGCACGCAAGCAGCAGACAGAGGCCCACCCCAAAACCATTTATAAGTGCATGCAGAACCTAGCCAGAAAACCACCCATACACCAGTGACTGGGGTGCTCAGCCCACAGCCAAAGGCTCTCCCAGACAACAGCTACATGGAAGGGCAGGACCTAGCCAGAGGTTCACCTAAATGCCAGAATAAGTGCGCACAAACCCTAGTCAGAACCATGCCCTGACAACAGGACAACACAGGGTAACAGAAGGCCTCCATTCTGAACCCAAGAATTGGTGCAGTGGTGAGCAGAAGAGAAAAGGTCACTCCAAGGCTTGCTGAGAATCGTAGACTACTTGATGAGCAAAAAGTTGTCTCAACAAAGGAACAGCAGGATGCAGCTGTTGAAATGAGAAGACATGTAAACAAGTCTCCAAACCAGACTTCCAGGTCACCTGAGTTAACCTCAAAGGACAACAAGATGAAACAATCTGATACTCAACCACCTGAAGTTGCTGAACTGGCAAGGAAAGAGGGTGTGGAAAAAATGAAATCAGAAATAATTTCTCAAATAAAAACAGAGATTGTGACTGTAGTGCAATACATGATCAATAAATCTAGAGCAGACACAGATTAAAAAAACAAAAAACAAAAACAAAACAGAAGAGCTGAAAAACATGATGAAATCCCAAGATAGGAAGCAAATGGAATCCATAAAACAGACATAAACAGATATCCAAGAAATTAAAAACTCCATTGAAAGTTTATGCATTATAACAAGCCAATGTGAGGACAGAATTTCAGATATAGAAGATAGGATTGCAATTAGTGACAAGGAAAAGAAAAATTTCTTAAAAATTGTAAGAGATCATGAGAAATCAATCCAGCTTCTGTTAGAGGATGCAAAGGAGAATAATAAAGATTGATCAGAATCAATGAAGGAACAGGAGAGAGTGCAAACAACATAAAAATTTTATTCACAGAAATAATGGCAGAAAACATCTCAAGCAGGGGAAAACACCTTGGCATAGAGATAAGCGAGGCATATAGGACTCCAACTAGCCATGATAAAAAAAATCTACATATAATAGTCAATATTGTAGAAACTCAACAGAGAACAAAATTCTACAAGCAGGTAGAGAAAAGAAAAAAAAATCACATAAAAAGGACACCCCATCAGAACCACACCAGACTTTTCAACACAAACCCTCAAGACAAGAAGAGTTTAGAGTGATGTATTTCAAGCCCTGCAGAAAATCAACCTCCCACCCAAATTGATGATCCTGCAAAAATATCTTTCAAAATTGATGAATTGATAAGATACATTTATAACAAAGAGCACCTTAGGAACTTTGTGAATATCAAACCAGATTCCAAAAAAATTTAAACAGTATCCTAGGAAAAGACAATGAGGACCACAACCCCAGGAAGCCCAGCAGAACAAATCCATCAGGCATGACAAGGCATTAAATGCAAAGTGGAAGAATTCAACAAAAAGAATATGTCATAACAAAGATAATTAAATACATATCAGTTATAACCATCAATGTTAATGATCTCAATTCACTAATCAAAAGCAACAGATTGGCAGAATGTGTCAAGAAGCAAGATCTGAAAGTATGCTACATGCAAGAAACTCAATTAGTTAAAAAATCATAGACTGAAAGTTAGGAAAAAATACTCCATGTGACAGGAACACCAGAAAAATAAGGTGTAGCTAAACGCTTCAATGGAATTGAAAGGGAAGCAATACTCCCAAATTCATTCTTGGAAGCAAGCATCACCAGGATCCAAAATGCAGAGAAAGACCCAAGAGTAAAAGAGAACTATAGGCCAATCTCACTAATGAACATAGGTGCAAAAATCCTTAATAAGGAACCTGGCAAATAGAATGTAGAAGACCATCAAGAGGAACATATACCCTGACTAAGCAGGATTCATCCCAGGGTTGCAGGGAGGGTATAACATAGGCAAATCAATAAATGTAATACGCTATATCAATAGAGCCATCTCAATACATGCAGAAATGTTCAATAAATCCAACAAGCATTCATGAAGAAAACCCTAAAAATTTGGACTAGACGTTACCTACATCCACCTGATAAAAGCCATCTATGAAAAATGGACAGCCAATATTATACCCAGTGGTCAAAACTGAAATCCTTCACACTAAAATGAAGAACAAGACAGGGATGTCCACAGTCACCACTCCAGTTCAATATAGTTTAGGAAACATTAGCCACACCAATTAGAAAAGAGAAAGAAATAAAAGAATAAAAACAGGAAATGTAGAAGTCAAATTCTCATTATTTGCAGATGATATGACAGTCTATTCAGAAATCCCAAAGAACTACACTTAAGGTTTTTTAGACTTAATAACCAAATTCAGTAAATTAGCTGGATACAGGGTCAACACACAAAAATCAATAGCTTTTCTGTCTATGAAAAACATATTCACTGAGAGAGAAATGGGCCAAACAATTCCTTTCATGGTACCATCAAAAATCTGAAATACCTAGGAATCAACCTAATGAAAGAAAGCAAAGACTTTTACTCTGAAAACTATGGTACTCTGTAAAAAAATATAGAAGAGGATATCAGAAAATGGAAAGACACTCCTAGCTCCCGGGTAGGGAGAATCAACATAATGAAAAAGGCCATGCTTCCAAGACTGCTTTATAGATTCAATTCATTCCCAAATGAAATTCCAGCAGCATACTTTACGGATTTTGAGAAAATAATCCAAAAATTTATTTGGAATAAAAGAAACACAGAATAGCAAAAGCTATTCTAGGAAATAAAGACAAGGTAGGGGGCATCACAATCTGCAATTTAAAACTATACTGCAAAGCTATTGTGGTAAAAACTGCATGGTACCAGCAAAGAAACAGAAGTGAGAACAAGGGGAACAGATTAGAATTTGCAGAAACGGGGCCGGGGATTTAGCTCAGTGGTTCTGCTGCCTACCTCGCAAGTGCAAGGACGCGAGTTCTATCCCCTGTATAAAGAAAAAAAAAAAAAAAAGAAAATGAAGAAACAACTCCAGACACACTCAGCCACCTCATCTTTGACAAAGGAGCAAGATAGACATTTAAATAAATGGAGCTGGAAAATCTGGGTTTCAACTTGCCAAAGATGAAAACTAGACCTATATCTCTCACCATGCACTACACTAAAATGGAAAAGGATTAAAAATCTCAGTAGTAAAACAGAAACAATAAATTGGATAGGGCTGGCTGGGGTTTAGCTCAGTGTTTTTTTCATCTGCCTTACAAGATCAAGATCCTGAGTTTGATCCCCAGCACCAGGAAAAAAAAAATTATAAACCTGTCTGGAAAAGAGTTTAGGTAGAGCTCTTGAAGATGTTGGTGTAGAAAAAGATTTTATTAACAAAAACCTCAGTTGTATGTGAACTAGAACAAAGAATCAACAAGTAGGATTTCTTATTAAAAAGCTTTTTCACAGCAAGACAAACCACCTACAGCATGAAGAGAAAACACATAATGAGGGAAAAAACTTTTACCAGCTGTTCCTCAGACAAATGTCTACTATCTAGAATATGTAAGGAAAATAAAAATCAGACCTCCCAAATTAAAGACACAATTCAAACTGGGCACCTGAAATGAACAGACATTTCTCAAACAAAGAAGAAGAAATACCAAGTAAACAAGAAAAAGATGTTCCACGTCACTGGTCATTTGAGAGACGCAAATAAACACAACACTGAAATTCCACCTCATCCCAGAAAGAATGGCTACTATCATGAAATCAACCGATAGCAATTGCTGGCAGGGCTGTGGAGGAAAAAGGAGGTCTTTTCCACTCTTGTTGGGAGTGCAGACTGGTGCAATCACTGTGAAAATCAGTACGGAGATACCTCATAGAACTTGGACGAGAGGTCTCATTTTACCCAGCTACCCACCTGTGGGAGTCTTTCCAAAAGTGTTTAGGAAATCATACCGTAATGATATATGTGCACCTATGTTCATAGTGGCACAGTTTGTAGTAGCTAAAACACGGAAACAGCCCAACTGCCCATCAACTGGAGACGGGATAAAGAAAATGTGGGCTTATTTTGTATAAAATTGAGTACTACTTAGCCATGAAGAATGAGAAATTACAGGCATGTCTAGCTAAACTCATGCACCCTGAGGTAACACTCTGAAGTGAAATACATAGGACACACATATGTAAATAAAAAATAGTTTCTTTGGTGTGAGAAACTGAAAGTGAAATGAGGATCTGATCGAAGGGCATAATAGATCATGTGAAATAGGAAGAAAAGGTGCAAAGGGGAAGGGGAAGTGGGAGGGGTAGGACAAAGGAAAGGGGGATGGAATTGATATGAGAAAATGAAAAGTTGGAAAGCAAATTTTCATAAATAGGGAGAGGCTGAGGGTTTGAGGGGAGGGCAGGGCATAAAGGAAAATATAAGGACCAAGATGGATTATGTTATGTTTCAAATCTCCAAAGGTGAATATTATATTGCATACCTAAAATGTATCAATAAAATAAATTTTAGAAAAGAATGCATCCTGAATAGGTGATCCACAGTTTTACATTTATTTGTTATAAGTTATGATTATTCAAACCTACATTGAATATATTTTACTTTCCTTATTTTTATATTCTGTTGTTTTAAAAATTTAGTTTAGTTTAATAGGCTTATGCACACTTGGGTCAGAGGGAATTAGCATCTGGAAGGTTAGTTTTAAATATATTCTGAGAAAAATGATTTTACCTCAGCTATTTGATGCTGAATTTTGAAACACATGTGTCCCTTAGGAGTATGCAAGAGTGGGGCTATAACTTATTCATGAAGAAAATTTCTAGTTTGATTGAAGGTAGTATTTTATTCTCTTACCTTTTAATAGAAGGGAAATATATTCCATTTAGGCATATGTCAAACTCCTCAAATTTTTAACGAGAAGGAGACATCTATTTGACTATTTACGTATAAATATACTATTATACTTTCAACAAGAAATGAGCAACGTTACATGTATACCTTCTCTAGAGGCTAACAAGCCTGTGTTTTTCAGCATTTATCAAGCGATGACTTAAAAAGACCACTTCACATTTATGTACATAAAAGTATACATTAAAATTTACATCTTGTTATAGTTCCCTCTATTCTGAGCATTCCAACTAGCAAGGTGGAGAATATGATAATAGTTTTATTTTAAAATATTTTACAAGTATATGTAGAAAATAAAGATATTAGTTTAAACCATATGAAATCACTGATATTCAATCATTAACTATAAAAAGAGCAGGTATGTGATAGTATTTATTATTATATCTGTGTTTTCTACTTACTACTGTGTTTTGAGAAAACAATGTTGTGTATCTATTTATATAAAAGTATTTCAATTTTACTTGCAAGATAATGTAATACAATGCACAAGAGATTATTTACACAATCAGATATATACACACATTTATGATAATTTATATATTTTGGGCATTGCAAACAGACCACTGATATCCTTATTATGTTATATTGTGCACATTTGTGGTATACCTTTAGGTTATATTTAAAAAGTTAATCTGGTAAATATACTTATGTATACTCTAAATTATATCTTTGAATGTAATTTCACCCCCAGGAATCTTCACATGTGGTTCATATAATCCCAGCACTTTGCACACTTGCTTTGCTGAGCTTTGCTTAATGTTAACTTTGTTAACTGTAGTCTCATATATTAGAAAATACAATCTGTTCATGTATTTAAAATGCATAACAGTGTCAAAATGACAATACTGCATGATTTTGTGATATTCTATTGAATTTCCCCAGCAACTATATTTTCTGAATTAACATGAAATATTGTACAAAATTCTATAAATACTTGATTACGAATTTAATGGATTAAAAGTGTTAATTCTGTAGCTCACCAGTTTACTATGCAAATCAAAATAAGTACTAAAGTTGAGTAAGAAGTAATTTGTCTATGTGAAAATGTATCATGGTAATGTGTCATTTAATATAATAATTTTCAAGACTGTATTGTTCAGTCACACCTTATATATGGGTACCTGAGTCATATAAACTTTATTAGATTTACCCCTTTTGCCTATTTTTTTATCCTACATGTATTATTAGTATCACACACACACATACACACACACACACACACACATATGAAAGTATTTTAACAAACAACTTAGTGATTTATAACTTTAAATTACAAGAAAAATCAGAGTATTTTTTAAAGCCTACCTCTTCACTTGGTTTATTAAGTAGTATGCTTTACACTTATGAATGAACATTGATAATTTGAAATTAAAGTAACAAAGTATTTCTCTACAAATGCCACACAAACAAGAAACAACATAAATGGATGAGAACAACATTCCGCATGTCTAAATTCAGGACTAAATTTGTTACTTCTGAGAATATTTGGCCTTCAATATACTTAATGCCCTATCAAATTAATTTAAATTAATATAAAATGAGAAGAATCTTAGAAATCATCCATGTTTAATTATAAAAAATTTACTTTGATGTAGTGATAACAGTGCACATGAAGGAAGACCCACAAAAATATTTACTTAATTATTCTTCCAGCATTATTTATGGAAAATATAAGAATTTCTGGAGGGATTGATATTTTTGAAAATCATACATATGTTTTCTAAAGAATACTGTATTTTCCATAGAGAAATTTATGAATATTAATTCTTGAGAATTAAATTATTATGTGTGAGTCCATGAAATAGTACTTCCCTGTATTTAAAACACTTTTCATTAGTGAGAATGTAATTTTTTAAAAGAATTTGTGTCTGGTATAAAGCAATAGCAATGCTAATAAAATATAGAAACAAATAAGATACAAAGAAATATTAGACAATAATTATCTGAGTCATATAATATGACAAAACTCAATCACCCTATTTAAAATAGATTAATATGTTTGAGTGTTTACTCTGTGCTTGGCACTGCTTAGAATATGCAGAAGTGAAGAAATTTGTTGAAAATTTCTTCTTTGCTGTACTTTAAATTTCATTGGAGATACAGAGAAGTAATTTCTATCAGGTAGTAAAAAACTCTTAGTAAGTGAAAATGAGGAAGAAAAGGGGGATAAATGTGGTAAATTGCTTACATGGAAAACAGCAAAGATGGAGTGATTGTTTATTAAGAGAAAAGAAACTGCAGGTGTCTTCTAGAGAAACCATTTGGTTGGCTACAGGAAAGAGGAACCAGTGCTGCATTGGAGTATTTCTACTCTGGGCTGTCGAGGCCCTCAGCAAAAAGCACAAAAATTAAATGTACTGTGAACTGTTTAATTTTTTATTGAAGTCTCAATCTCTCCTCTTACATATACAAATCAATTTCACTGCTCAGATAGTGTCTTTGGTAACCATTTACTGTTCAAAATGGAGTATACCTTTTTTCCACTTTAAACACATTTTTGGAAATATGTACACAATTTTACCCAGTTTATCTCCAAAACCTCAAGCCGTATGTTCATTTTTAAATTATTTTTTGGTAAAGTTAAGGTATATAATATAATGACATTCATCTTTGAAAATTTGCACCTTTACTTAATCCATCTAGGTTCTTATTTTTTCTCCACTCCACTGTCCTCACTTGAAGCCCTCCACCCCTCCACCCCTCCTTATCTACAAAGACTTTGTTTCCATTTTTCATTTTTCTCATATTAATTCCATCCCCTTCTTTCTTTTACTCTTCCTCTCAGACTCCCCATTCCCCTTTGCAACTTTTCTTCTTATTTCACATTGTTATACGTTTCAATCCTTATTTGCACTTTCAGTTTCTCACACTAGAGAGACTATTCGGTATTTACACATATATGTACTATTTATTTCACTTAGGAATATAGTTTAATGTGCATCCATTTAGCTATAAATATATCTATTTTTTTCATTCTTTATGGCTGAATAGTACTGCATTTTATTTAAAAAAAAAACATATTTTCTTTATCCAGTCTCCTGTTGATGGGCAAATGGTCTTCTTCTAAGTTTTAGCTATCACTAATTGTGCTGCTATGAACATGGGTGCACATATATCACTGTGGTATGATTCTTTTGATTCTTTGGGGAAGATAACCCACAGCAGGATTGCTGGGCCAAATGGGACCTCCAATCCTAGTTCTCTGAGGTATCTCCATACTGATTTCCACAGTGCATGCCCCATTCTACACTCCAAACCAGCAGGGGAACAGGGTTCCTCTTTCCCCAGAGCCCTGCCAGCATTCATTTTTGGTTGATTTCATGATAGTAGCCATTCTTTCTGAGGTGAGGTGGTTGGAACAAGAGACCTAGAATAGCAAAAGCAATTCTAAGCAGTAAAGACAAGGTAGGGTATATAACAATCTCCAATGTGAAACTATACTACAAAGCTACTGTGATAAAAACTACATGGTACTGGCAAAGAAACAGAAGTGAGGGCCAGTTGAACAGATTAGAAAATGCAGAAACAATACCAGACACACTCATCCACCTCATCTCAAACGAGGGAACCAAACACACTCAATAGAGGAAAGATAGCTTCTTTAATAAATGGTGCTGGAAAAACTGGGTTTCAACTTTCCAAAGATGAAAACTAGACCTATATCTCTCACATACACTAAACTAATATTGAAATGGATTAAAAATCCAAATATTAAAACCAAAACACTAAACTGGTTGGAAAGTTAGATAGAACTCTTGAAGACATTGGTGTAGGAAAATATTTTATGAACAAACCTCAGTTGCCCTTGAACTAGTACAAACAATCAACAAGTGGGATCTCTTCTTATTAAAAAGCTTCTGCACAGCAAGAGAAACGACCAACAGTGTGAAGAGACAATCCACAATTTGGGAAAATTTTTCACAGCTCTTCTTCAGACAAAGGTCTTTTATCTAGAATATATAAAGAAAATTTAAAAAATCAGACCCCCGCTAAATTTAAAGACCCAATCAAAAAATGGGCATCTGAAATGAACACATTTTTTAGACAAAGAAGCAGGTATAGAAAATAAACATGAAAAAGTGTGCAACATTACTGGTCATTTGAGAGACGCAAATGAAAGCAACACAAGCTATACTTTATTTTTGAACACTTTGAAAATAAATCATCTTTATTCTGTCTCATTTAAATTCTCAAACTTGTATTACTTTAGCACACACTAGAATACTGTTTATTAAAAAAATTGTATTATAACAAAACAAATTTAAGTACCAATTTTATATTTTATTAGTATTAGATTTGTCAAGTTACTTATATGAAAATAAATGAAAAATGATACTTTTTAAAGAATTTATTCAAGATAAATACTAAATATGTGATTTTTACATACAGGTTTTAAAATATATTTCAGTTTCTTAGACTTCGTTCCTAGTTCTCATGAAGTTCTTAATTTTTGGTGGTGTGACTCTAAATATTAAAGTTATTTTAAACTGCAAGGAGGCTTACCTTCTAGCAACTATATTTCTTTATGCAAGTTGAATTCTGCACTCCTAAGAGGATATGTAGACATCCATTTTTCTGACATTTCAGAGCTACAAAATGTGATCTTTTGAAGAAACAGAGTATTTGCAGATGCAACCAAGTTAAACAAATATAGACTTTCTGTTATTTATAAATAGTTCTTGAAAATAATAATAGTTAAATCAGTTAGATAGTGAAGGGGAAATAAGGTCATCATATAAAATTTATGGAACATATTTATTTTTATTAAAATTTACTTATTACTTGTGATTAAATTTTTTTCTCTTATTTGAATACCTCTAGAGAAAATGCATATCTTTATACATAATTAAAGCATTGCTATGGTGCCATTTTATATTTTAGCAGACGGTGCAATATGTTCAGATTCATTTACACTTTGTCAAACACAAAAGCCTGAATTAATAGTCTGTCTATCTATCTATCTATCTATCTATCTATCTATCTATCTATCTATCTACATTGTTAAATCTGCCTGGATATCTGTCAAGTGTCCAGTGAGGCTAACAGTATCTTGAATTTGAACTTAGTAAAATGCATAATTGTTTTGGTGGCCAGCCCTCCCTTCACCACCTCCACCCTTCCGTGCTTACGAAGACATTGTTTCCATGTTTGTCCTTTACACATAATTTTTCTTTTCCCTTTTTCCCTTTCCCCTACCCCTCACATTTCCTCTACTCTTTTAGAACTTTTCTTCCTATCACACAATATCAAATATATATTTTGATCCTTATTTACACTTTTAGCTGTTTTGGTTTTCACGAAGATGTATACAGAATGTATCACTTATTGTATTGTTTTTGAAATTCCATGATTTTATTTTAACAACATTAAATTGACTAGTTCATTCTTGTAAAAAATACTAATTAAGCAGCTACCATGTCTCAATTTCTCAGTAAACTAAAAGTTTTATATATTCCCTCCTGCTTTAAATATCCTTATCGAGCTGATCATATCGGGTTACTTGATCTAGAAGTAGGGGAAACGAAGACCTTCATATAGGATGTCCAAAATCCACTTAGGCTGAATTCTGCCCTCCAAAGAGGATATGGAGATACCCTCTCAGGGCCACACAGTGTGATTTTTTAGGAAACAGCACATTTGCAGAAATAACCAGGGTAAATGAGGTAAGGATAGTTTATTCCACTGTTCATAATCCATATGCCAATATGCCTGGTTTCCTTTGTATGAAGAAAAATTGGACAATCGAAAACGTAGGGCTCGGTGGCCATGTGAAGATACACCTGTAAAGTCAGAGTCAAAAACAGAAATCATGCTCATGCGATCACAGGAATGTGTGTGTGTTGGGGGGCGAATGAAGAAGGACCCTGCTTGTACGGGTTTCAGAGGGGTACAGCTTTGCTGATACCTTTTCCTTGTTCCATAACTATGAGATAATAAGTTTCTTTCATAAGTGCTCAGGTTTAGGTACTTTGCTATGGTAACTGTTAGAAAGCCCACAAAATGCCCCCCTTTCACAGATAAATACACTTGTTCTCTTAGGCTTGGTGCAATGCCCTCTGATCATGTTATAAACTATGAATCACAAAATCCAGAATTCTTGTGTATTTACATAATTTGAACAGCATAATATACCTACCTGGGAAATTAAACTGTGTATGTTTTTAACTTCATGTCTTTGCTTTTAAAAATGTTATGGTATTGTTTCAATATGTTAGAGTTTTTTCTAAATTATACAGAAGCATCAGGGAAAGTACTTATAATCATAATTAAAAGGTAAAGATTTTAAGAATCATAAACCTCAATTTTGAGCTGATTCATCAAATCATAGTCCAAAATGAGATTTAATGTAAACAGGTGATAAGGAAAATAATAAAATTACATGATTTTTATTGTACAAGTCTATTCACATATATATATATATCTTTGTTTAGATGTATCATAATTGCATATATATATATATATATGTATCATTGTTAATAGAAGTGTATATATATAGTTGGCTAATAACTGGATATATATGAGGAAGGCTTCATTTTCTATAGAAAAATATTTTTCATTTCAATGATTTAGCAATCTCTTCTGTATAGAGTTTTTATAGTAATTTTAGAATTTCAGTACTACAGTATAGATTGTAAGTACAATTGTGACTGATTTAACAATTCTCAGGGGAAGCTTAAAACCTTATGGTAACATCCACAAACTTTAATTAAACTGTCAACTGCATTTTAGGATTCACTCACATAATAGACTTATTCTCTCAGATGTTTACAGTTGAACCATACAAAAATTTTTTTAAAAAAATTTAGCAACAAAATAGTATTCAGACAATGAGTCACCATAATAGTCATGGCAGTATGAGCTATTATATTTTAAAATCAATGTATATGATGTCTCATGCATAAACCAAAAAACTATTGATTTAGAAAACAACTCAATTATTTTCATAGGTTTTAAAAAATTGTCTTTCTAAATAAAATCATATCTCTTTTGCTTACACGTATATTAGAAGTTTTATTAAATTAAATTTAATTTACACAGTACATTACTTTTAACATTCTCCCATAAGTAATAGCCTGTTTTATGGAAATACTGAGTATAATGCCATTAATTAGTAGCACCTAACTAGTGGTAAGTATCATTTTAAATAAAGTGTGCACATGTTTTCATGCATGTATGTTGTTACCTGAAAGCTACCTTTGTATTTACATGGTAAAACACTTTTTTAGTTTCTTTTCTAAAATTAAGAAACTGTAAGTGTTATAGCTCACATTTCAAACTTAGCAGTCTCCTTACAGAATTTATTTTTTGAAAGCCTTACATGAATAACATATGCTTCACTACACAAACTATTTATATTAAATCTCTAAAGTAATACACTGTGTTTACCAAATTACCAAATACAGGGAGATTGATTTTTTTTACAAATATTGAAAAACATACATGTTTGCTTTCAGAAAACCATAACCTTTCACAACACTACACCTCTAAAATAAAAATGAATTATATTTTCTTTAATTTTTTGTATTTTGCTTTCTTTTGATTTATTTGATTTCACTGTTGTGAATGAAATGTTTTGATTGCCTTACTTTTTCCTCTGAGGGTCCCATGAAATGGATAAATTATGGCTTCTCACCATGGAAATTGCTTCAAATACTTCCTTTCAAACACAGAGAATTTAGAAGTAGGAAAGGCTTTATGGATATTCCACATTAAGAATGAAGTCATATTTATTACCAGTTTACATGTTTATGTGACCATTTAAAATATATTTATTATTTATGTCAAACAGTAAAATACCTTTATAATAATGTATTAAGGAGGACCTAAAATGGTCTTGTGAGCAAAGTACTTGCTATATTGCTAGAAGATTTAATGAAATGCATGTGACTAGGAGCACATCATTACAATTTTTTGAAATATCTGCCCCTACTTCTGGTTTTTGAAATCCTTTGCAAGAGCTGGAATATAGAAATGATAGCTTGTAGCTAAAATTTCCTTCATGGGAGTCTTTAAATGCTCAAATAATCATGTTTTTAGTATATGCATATCATAAATCAGGCAATATCTGGCCAGCTGGTATCTAATAGGGGACACATTGTTTCAGAAGCACAGAGATAAGAGAGGATGTGGGAGCAGTTGCAATAGGCTGGATTTCTGAACTTCATCTCCAATATGCTTATTCTTTTGTATACTGTACTATGTTACTTCAAATTAATTTGATCACTCTTCACAAAAGACTATGTTCAGAATGGCAATCATCTCTTTAATTAGAATACAGATATTTTCTTGTCGGGTTTACATTCTTATCTCCAATAATGAATTCAAAAATGTTAAATTTTATGCATTTAATTGTTAATGATATGTACAATGGTATGCTTCGGAATTTATTATGTTAGCCTCAGTTTTGTTTTGGACAATATAATAAAGATTGATCTTAAAGCATTTTTTTTCATATTCCAGGCAAAACAAGTACTTTTATGATTTGTTTATGTTGGAAGAACAGTGATATTGGATATTTACTCACTTTTCAGGATAATACAAATAATCATCAAAATTGAATTTAATTCTTTTACTTCACTAGAATTTAATTCTTGCTAGTTAAGAGCAGGTGACATGTAAAGGTTAAATGAAATATTTTCTAATTTATAGAAATTTGTTTGAAGAAAAAAATGGCTTACCACAATGTTGCCTTCTCCATTTGAAGGTGAGCTTTGGTCTAATTATAAGACCAGAAATTTGTAGCAAAAATATAATTAAGAAGGATATATTCCAAGCCTGCCGTTTCCATTTTAAATAGTCCTACTCAAACCTGGCTGAATAGCAAAACTAATTGAGTCATTCAGAAAAGATGAAAAGGATCACATGCTACAAGAAATGTAATTCTGCTAACACTAAAATTGAAAGAAACCATAGAAACACAAGTGTGTGCACTGGTATAATTTTTGCTGTTACATTTCTTTTTTTGAAAGAATATAATATTTTTTTCTTACACAACAACTCAAACTTGGAAATATTGCTAAGGAAATGCAATGTTGCAAAAGCGAAGCTGGTATTCCGTTTGGGTGTGAGGAATAAGGCCAACACACAGCTGACCGGAAAATAATGAGATAACATGAATGATATCATTGGACTAGAGAAAAAGTTTCTCTTAGGGCAATGCTACAGTTAGGAATTGGTTGTCTCCCAAGAATCCCTGTGCTGAAGACTTATGTGTCAGTGTGGTTCTACTGAAAGTGGTGGAATTTGGGGGAGATAAGGCCTATTGGAAAGTGTATCCCTCTTTGGGGGTATTGGCTGAGGCAGGAAGCAAGGTAGTCCTCATGGAGCTGATCAAAGCTGTTATGAGTTAGTGTGGCTCCTCCCTTTTCCCGTATTTTCTAATTCAAGATACGATGCTTCTTCTTCCCACGCTCCACCATTGACTGTGGTGAATCTTCCTACAACTTGTAATATTCTCTTGTGGCTTTCGGTTTAAATATGAAGCTCTAGACTTCAGTATGATCAATACAAAGCAAAGTAAACCAAGTACTGAATAGAGGACTAATAGAATGAATTAAGGCTAAAGAAATAGCAATTAGACAGGAGTAGTAGGATTAATGGAAAAGTGAAAATCACAACCTATTTATTTGTTTGTTTGTTTATTTCAGGTGCCAGGGATCTAACTCTTGTCAGAACCACTGGGCTAAATCTCCAGCTCTATGTCTGGTATTTTTCAATTGTGTAGTTTCATAGAAGTAATTTCATACTTTGGACCTTCTAATTTTTGGTCTGTTCTAACTACACTCCACACTGTTTTATGAGAGTCCATCATCTTTGAATCTATCAAAAGCAAATTTAAAAAAAACCTTACAATACCATTTGGAACTCACTGGTAAATATCTTAAAATTAGGTAAAAATATTATTATAGAAAACACTAAGAAAAAAATTCTAATAAGGATCAAAGAATCATATACTCAATTTGTGATATTTAGAATATCAGTCCAAAGATAGTGAAAGCAAGAAACTCACTCTGATACTATAGAGTTTGCTACCCCCTTACCATCTCTCTAAGTTGGGCAATAGTTTTAGATATTCTGTAATTTTATGTGACTCTGAATTCAGCACTGCCTTACAGTAACAGAGTCAATGTCACTACTAGATATCAGTTTAAAGGTAGTCAGTGAGCAAGACAAACTGTTGGGGCAAATTAAAGAGTAGGAAATTGGACACGAAGTGTGCTGACACACACACGTACCATATTCTGATTCTACGAGCATCTTTTCAGATTTAGAAATGAAAGAAGTTATTTGATTGGTATAACAGTTCTGAAGCTAAATAGATTCTTCTAGGGCTAGTAGATTAGTATCAATTGCCATGGTAGACATCAAAAATTTACATCAATAATTACAGCATTGTGCAAAGAAACTCAATTATCATATGAGATTTCCTCATTTGCATAGGACATCCATATCCATTTCTGTTTCGAATTAATGCTATGATTGAAAGTCAAATGACTTTGTATTATTAATGTCATAAATATTTTACACAGCAATATTTGTATGATATGATACCCTTCTGTGAAGTAAATAGTTCAAATAAATGTATATTAAAGCACATTTCATAGGTTTTGGAATTGACAAGTTGATTAATGCACATCCATCACTGTGAATGACAACATAAATGCCCTGCCAGGCGCCCTGCTATTCCTGTGATCCTTCTTGAGGACATAGAATTAAAGAGAAGACTGACAGCTTTCTCTTAGAGGGACTCTTAAGTATAAAATAGACCTTAATCCAAACTAACTTTGAAGGCATGGTTGCTTCTATTTTGTCAACGATAGATTTATAAAATATGATAAATGGAAAAAAAAAACTAACAACCTCTATTAGCATGAAACAGTCTAAAGCACTGGATTTCTGATCACTTCCCAAGCAGATTTGTGGTAAGATTATTATGAATTATTTCTGTACATGTTTAACCTTTGCTGTTTTTTAAATTGCCAAGTAAAATTATATTATTTCAAATTGGCCAAATAAAAAATATTTTGGCTAATAATAAAACTTATTAGCGTTCTGTCAGTGGGTAAACCTGAGGCTGTGCATACCCACAGGAGTCTAGAGAATAAAACGAAATGAGGTCCTGGGTTCGGTGCTGATAATAATATTAAATGACAGGTGGGGCAGACTGAACCAATAAAAGATAATGAGAAGGAAGTATATTAATGGAAATAATGTATTCAGTGAAAGGAAAGGCTTCCATAGTAGGCTACGATGAGAATGTAGGTAATCATACTTTGGGAGAGTAGGACTTATTAGCAATGGGGAAAAGTTGATCAATGGGTGGTAAGTTGTAGTTAGGACAAAGAAGTTCTGCTCTGCTTTTCTGTACTATTATGATTGTAGATAATAATAGTGTATTGTATAGGTCAAAGACCAATAAGCCTTTAGAAATCTTTCAAAGTAAAGAAATATAGGGGCCGGGGATTTAGCTCATCGGTCCAGTGGCCTGCCTTGTAAGCGCAAGGACCTGAGTTCAATCCCCGGTACTAAAAAAAAAAAAAAAAGAAGTGACAAATTTTAAGAGATATATATTTAAATTGAATTAAAAAGTATACAATGTCTACATGCATATAAAACAAAAGTGTTAACATGCATCTACAGAGTGTTTGATCCAGCAGCAAGAGAGGATATATTTTTCTCAGCCAATGGAAATTTTTTCCAAAATAGACTATATCTTATGCCATACAGTTATGTATAAATGAATAGAAAATAATAGAAAAAATACCCTACGTACTGTTGGGTCATAGAAGAATGAAATTCAAAATCAACTCCAAAAGAAAACAGAGAAATTCTACAAAGACATGTTGGTGAAACAATATACTCTTCAAAAATCTATGTAGCGCCAGGGATTTAGCTCAATGGCTCTGCGTCCAGAGTTCTATCCCTGGTACAAAAAAAAAAAAAAAAAAAAAAAAAAAAACCTCTGAATAATAGAAGAAATTAGGAAGAAATTATAAAGATCAGAGTAAAACAACCAGGAAAGCACAAGAAAACATAACCTATAGGACAGACGGGTACCAGTCCTAAGTGGGAAGTTTACAGCTATGAATGCACATATTAAAATAGCTACTCTAAACAAGGAGCCTAATAACGCAAAACTGGGTCAAAATAAACAACAAACAAAAAAATATAAACCATCCAAATTTGAAATTAGCACAAGAAAAAAATGGTGAGAGCAGAAACAAATGAAAGTTGGCCTAAAAAAAACAATGAATTAATAAATGGTTCTTTAAAAGGTTAAGCAATATTGATAAACCCATTATGAAACTTGCTAGATTCACACAAGGAAATCAATGCAATTACAAATGAAAAGCATGAAAAATCACATTGAATATTGCCAAAACCCATAGGATTATAGGAAACTGTTTCAAAATCTTTTATTTCAATAAATTAGAAAACCTAGAAGAAAAGTAAAAAAAAAAAAATCCCTAGACACACAAGAAATATGAAAACTGAATCAATAAGATAAAAAAAACCTCAGTAGACCAATAACATGTAATGAATAGATACAGTAATAAAAATCCTTCCAACTACGATAAGTCTGTGACCTGAGGGATTCCCCACAGAATTTTAGCAGAGGTTTAGGGAAGATCTATGCCAATTGTTTTCAAGTAGTTCCATGAAATTCAAACGGCAAGAGCACTAATAAACTACTTCCGACAATATACCATTACTCTGACATAAAGCCCGGACAATGAGTTAAAAAGAAAAGAAAAGAAAGAAAGCAATAGGCCAGTTTCATTAATGAAATTATGTACAAAAATCTTTAACTAAATACTCTCAAAGAGAATGTAACTCCTTAAGACAACCATGTACCATGACCAAGTTCGCTTAATCCCAGGGATACAAAGACAGTCTAAAATACATAAATTAATAAACATACTGCATTACATAAACAAAAGTAAGGCCAAAACTCACATATGAATATGTAGAAAAAGTATTTCACAAGCTCCAACAGTCACTCATGACTGAAAAAATGTTTAAAAACTGACAAAAATATGAATAGAGGAAACATATCAAATTGATTAATAGTATTTATAGCAAAAATACTACCAATATTGTACTAAATGGGGAAAAGTGAAAGCTTTTCCTCCAAAATTGAGAACAAGATTAGGGTGTGCATTCCCACTACTCCAGATCAATATAATATTCATAAATTCAGGGGAGAAACAAGGTGTTAGAAAGAAATTAAAGGGATATGTATAGTAAGGAAGAAGACTTTTTTCCCTTTAAGTTTACTGGTACATTTTAGGGATACAGTACAGTTACATTCATCATTGGGATCTTGTGCCTTTACATGATATATCTTGATTCTTACTTTTTCCCATTTCCTTGCCTTCCCTTTATCCCCTCCACCCTCTCCTGCCAGGGTCCAGACTCTGCCAGATTTTAGGTCCTGAGGAGGAGGGTTGGAGGCTGCACTTGTGAAGGAATGAGACACACTCTGTTAGGTATGAGGTGGTGTGCCTTCCGAACATTGGAGGACTTCTTTATGTCATATTTTAAAGGTTACATATGGAAATTGGCATACATTTACAATTTCTAGACAAAAACTTTTAAGATCATTTTTCCAATAAACTACAGCACATACCTATTCTTACTTTTTCTGGGAACATTTTATCTATTGCCTCAGCTATTATTAATCAAATAATTTCCTAATAAACGTGTAAATGAAAGCCAGATACAAAGAACAATCCAAGATTGCCACCATTTTTCAAAGTTCACATGTCTATTTTGGCTACAATGCAAAGACTGCAGTCAACTCTTAGCAGGTCACTAAGTTTTAATAAAGAACTATTGTGGTTACGCAACTTCTTGATTAAACTTGTATATAGTCAGAAAGCAAGTATTTTGCACTTAATAAGCCTTTCTATAATAACTGTTCAGCTCCCGTAGTGTGTAGACATTACTGTGTTCCTGAACATTTCACTATTTCTGTAAAGGGTAAATCTTGATATCTTACTCATTTTTCATCTAAATCCATCTATGTAAGTTCCAGTGTAGAAAACAGGGGGGGTTGCCCAGTGGCCATGAAATCACTCCACCACAAATCTGTGATCCCTTTCTGTGATTCCTCCAAGTAAGTGGGCCCTCAGAAGAAAGCTGGGGGGGGAGGGCTTGTCAGAGTGAAATCCTCAATGACTGAAAAACTGGAAACCCCTTCAAAGAAAGTCCCTGGATCAGGGTTCACGCTTAGGGGTTTTCAATGACTGACACCACTGACACATATTTCTCAGAAGTAGTTTGTAAGGGGTTTCCAAATTTCCCATAATTACAACTGAACCAATCAAAAGTACAAGCAAAAATAAAAGCTGAAGCTATGATTTCAACCCGAGGCCCATCATTGTTGGAGCTTTGCTAAGCAGCAATAGAGGAACCGTGGGCCTCACCAATCCCCTATTTACAAAGACTTTGTTTCCATTTTTGTTTTACTTTTCTCATACTTTTTTATTTTCCCTTCTTACCTTTCCCTACCACACCCACTTCCCCCACACATTTAGACATTTTTTTCCTAATACATAATATCAATTATACATTTTGATCCTTATTTACACTTTCTGTGTTTCATACCAGAGAAACTATTTGGCATTTACACGTGTCCTATTAAGATCATTTGAGTTTGGCCTCAATGTTTATCTGCTTAGCTATAAATGTCTCTAGTTTCTCTTTCTTGATGGCTGAGTAGTACTCCATTTTATATAAAAAAAATCACATATTCTGCTGCGTATCTTCCAAAAATAATTTTAAAAATCATACCATAGTGGTATATGCTCACCAATGTTTATAGCTTTATAGGTTGTAATAGCTAAATCTTGGAAATAGCCCAATTGCCCATCAACTGGGACTAGATAAGGAATAAAAAAGACATTTTTTTAAAATAGCATGATCTTTTAGACAGAAGGCCATTAAAACAAGTAAATTCATCAAAGTTGCACAGTATAAAATCAATAACCAAAAATCAATAATGTTTCTGTAAACCAACATGGAATCCACCAAGAAAGAAACCAAGAAAGCAGGGGATTTTTAGCTCAGTGGTTCCGTTGCAAGCCCAAGTTCCTGAGTTCAATTCCCGGTACAAAAAAAGAAAAAAAGGAAAGAAAAGAATTTCATCTACAATAACTAAAGAATTAATTACTTAGGCATTAACCAATTAGGGAGAGAAATATATATATAATATAAACTATAGTACTCTGCAAGCAAAAAAAGGAGATTGAAGGGGGCATCAGAAAATGGAAAACCCTCTTTGTTTCTTGACAGGCACAACCATATTATGGAAAGTGGCTATGTTACTGGAAATAATATATATATCTAATGCAATCTTAAGAGAGAAACATTAGATGGCCTAGTAAAATTGAAATCGTTCTTATGTTTTTATGTATCAGTTGAAATATTTTAATAAAAAGGCAAAATAAATCAAGTGTTCAGGAATAAGAAAATAGCAATCAATAAAATGTATTTTACTAATATCATTTGTAAGCAAACTTTCACCAAAAATATATACTAAAAAACAAAAAGCAGGAAAACTATGAAAAAATAGGAAAAAGTGAGAAGTGAGATATTTAGTGCAGAGAATTAATAAATTAAGCAATGAAAATCAGAAGCCAAATAAGATACTGCCAAAGCTAAGATATTGACAATAATATGACTATAGGACAAAGTGGGGGGGAATCTCCCATAACCAGAGGTCAGGGCATATGAAGGAATCCTGAACATTATAATGAATTCTTCTGGCTTGAGTTAGAGTAACAGAGGAGATGCAAGTAATAATTTCAGAGGGTTAGTATGAAGTGTGGGTAGGTGGCCAGAAAACTTTTCTGTGATTCAGTGCTCCTAGACACTGCAAAGGGAAAAAGGGACACACAGGCGGAGAGATTTCACTATTGTTTGAGAGTCATTAGGTAAATGTTGCAAACAACAGTCTTCAATGCTAACCATTTCAGAGGCATTAATTTAAAGTTCAAAGGTCTGTCAAGGCCAAACTCTCTTCATTTGTAGTAATTTATTCAGTAACATAAACTTAATTCTTTTTTTCCCCCACTTCTGTCCTTTGTTTTATTATTCCTGCCTCTTGAAATTAACCTCCAAACTATGTCCTCCCAAACACGAAATTGGGTTCACATATTAGATTTTTCTTTTGTGGGAAATCCAATTTAATAAAATATATATATGAAAAGTGGCTCGAGAGAAAATTCATAGGAAAGAATTTTGTGTTTAGGACAATGACCAATCAAGTGACAAGAAAATCTTGGATGAGTACTTATAGCAATTAACTTGATCAATAGAAACTATAGAGAGCCTCATCTCCTGCATATGGAGCACAGAATGTTTTGAAACTTGCACTCATCTGGCAGAGCTGGAAAATAACTGAATGCGAATCCCTGATAGATTTCCTTTGCTAAAGTTAGAGTCCTGAAATGCAAAGATTTAAGATTATTATTTCTGAGCTAAACAATTTTGGAAAAATAAATCTGAGTACTTTGAAATGCCCTGAGTCTCCACCCACTTTCTGGAGAACAGCTTCCTCTTGCCGAAGGACTCTGAAGGCCTAACCTCAGAGTGACAGATTTGTGCATGATCTTCACCTATCTGCCATCATGGATTTCAAATAATTCCAGACCAGTGTTGTTAACATGATGCAACAGTAGAAATGTCATAAGTGCATACAATAAAATCTATATTTCTTAATTGAAAGAATTACTTCTACTGGCAGAAGACGTTATCTGTGTGGTAGTGATTTTCAGGTATGGGACTAAAAATGAGTAATGAATTAAACTGAAAAACAAAAAACTGATTACATTTGGAACATAGAGTCAATCATCAGATAACCTAAATAGCAAGAAGAGAGCAAAAAAACTAAAAAAAAAAATGGTATAATGTTTGAAACACTAGTTTTTAACTGATAAATTGGTTCTAAATTGAACTTATAGTTCTATTTGATCCTATTATAAAGATAATTTTATGAAAATATAATCATGCAGATAAATGAAAGTAAAAACATTTTAGTAAGATGATAAAATATCATATATATATATATATATATATCAAAGAAATATTGTAATAAAATATATTGGAAAAAATAAGTAAGCCAAACATTTTCTCAATATACATTAGTGTATCATATCTGTTTTAGAATATTTTTACTGGCATGTTCTGATAAAATGTTTACCTCCAATATGGACTTAATTTTTAAATTGAGATGGTGAAAAATGATCAATTTGCCAATGGATTGATACATGTTTGCAAACTCCACTTCTTTTTCTTTTTTCTTCATTGATTAGAACCTGTTTGAAGTGTTTACATTCGCTTCATTCAACTGGTTCCCGCACATAACCCTCTAAACTCCTTTGCTGTCACCCTTTCTTTCCCTCCCACTCCCTGAATCTATTCTTCGAGAAATTTCTATCTCAAGGGAGATAGTATGAGCTCGATGGTATGAGCTTATTTTCAAACGACAAATTCTCTGCTTAGAGAGCAGAATTACAACCATATTCCATGAGGAAAATCTGTTCCATTAAATATATTCTAATTTCTAATACTTTCCATGTTAAATGTGTCAATACCTCAGGTCATATATTTTCACTTTATTTTATTTTTGTCTCTATTCATTTTTTTTTTTTTTTTTTTTTCT
>NW_022900913.1:20053425-20058621 GCF_012274545.1 Fukomys damarensis
TTTTTTTTTTTTTTTTTGTACCCGGGCTTGAACTTGGGCCCCTGAGCTTGAGAGGCAGGCAGTAACCACTAAGCTAAACCCCCAGCCCTTTTAACCAGATTTTTTTCAAAATTGAAAAAAAAAAAAGAAAGTATTTCTGTAACAAAACTCTTAAAATAGTTGACTATTTTACATTCTTTTATTTTAGACAGAATTATGAAACTTTTTTATTTCAATGAACTGGCATTAAACTTTCTATATAATTATAAAAATTCTCCATTAATGCTCTTTTTTGCTTTTACAGACTGAAACATTTCAAAGCACAATTATAAATTTCACTTAAATATCCTGCATGTTGTTTAAGGAGTTTTCTTATTCTTTCCTTTATTTTTTCTCCTGCTATTATTTATTTCTTCTCACTGACAGTTCTCACTTGTGAGTTCAATTGCACTTTGGTGTCACTGTGGAACTCTGATTGCTTTGCGAATGATTTCCTTTGCAGCTGTTGTTCTATTTTTACTTTTTATTAGTACCTATTCATACCACATAGTGATCATATTCCTTGTGAGCAGTAAGGGAGAAATTTTTGTTGCCACACAAATTTCTGATAGAGGACGAATAGAAAGAAAAGGTAAGAAAGAAAAACTAGGCAAACTGGTTTACATCAAATTAGAGTAAAAGGTTATATGCAGCTCAGGAAGCAACTGAGAAAAATGGAAAATCGAGATTCAGACAAGACATCTATGAACCATGCATATCAGAAGGCCCTAATACCAAAATGTATTGGTAACAAACCGAGTAGCAAAAAGTTACATAACCAAATTTTAAAATTAAAAAGTATTTGAATACACATTTCTCAAAAAATGAGATTTGAATGGCTAACAGGTATACAAAAAATGTTCTACATCTCTAAATGCTCAGAAAACATAAACTAAAACCACAGTAAGATACCACTTCATACTTTTATAACAAATGTAGTGAAGGGAATGTAATATAGGAAAACATTTTATTCTATTGGGGGGTAATCAAAATATGTATAGCCATTTTGGAAAACATTGTAAAAGTTCCTCAAAAAAATAAAATAAATTTTCTACATGAATTCACAATCCAGTTTAGGATTTATAGACAAAGGGACTTAAACTGATGTACTAAGTTCATTTCTGAATCTAATCATTTACATAAGCACTGTTCCTGTTAGCCAGGATTTAGATTCAGCCTGCATTTCATCAATAAATGAATACACACAATGTGATATATGCACCTGATACTACATAGGCTTCATCAAGAAGGAAACCATTATTTGAAACAATATGAATGGAACTACCTGAAGCACATTATGCTAAAAGAAACAGATTACACACAAAAAGACAAATACTGCATAATTTCATTCATATGTGTAATCTAGGAAAAATAGATTCATAGAAACAGAATAGAGGGGTAGTTACCAGAGAATAGGAAGGTACAAATTTTCATTGCCATTGGAGAAATAAGTTTTAGTAACCTATTTGTATACCATCATGATCACAATTAATGTATTGTATATTTTTAAATTGTTAAAATATATTTATAATATTCCTTCACAAAAGTGAATGTGTGATTGGTGAGGTGATGTGGAATTAATTTCATTGAATATTAATGTACATGTATACAAGGACTAGAACATCAGATTGTGCCACATAAATATGCATAATTTTTTATTTATCAACTAAAATTGAAAAATAAATATGACAATTGGATTGTTTTAAAATATGCTAGGAAGGTACGAGTATAACATTATTCAATAATGTCACATATAACAATTCTCATTCACTAAAATTAACAAATGGCATTCTTCATTATTAAAGGCACATCATTTGTAATGCCTCAAAAGTTCTCCCCGTTGAAGAGGATAAGTTGTCTTTAAAAGATATATAAATACAATCTGAATAAACAACATAATAACAACTGCATTTCATAATAAAGCTGAAAATCTTCCTCCATTGCTCCATTAGTGATAAGACCAGTTGCTTCTTGGGGTAAGTTGAGAAGTGTCAAGACTATCACTGTTCACATTTACATGCTGCCTGTTAACAGATCACAGCTCAAGAATCACACACAAAGCTAGGAGCCTCATGATTCAGTGCTAATTAGCTGATTTTGATGGAAGTTTTCCCTGTTTATACTATCTTATCATGCTTATATATTTGATTATATTCTATAAAGAATCATTTATTTAATGTGAATTAGTATATCATGCATTTATTTTCGCTATGAAGTATGAGGCATTACCATTTTACAAGTTAAACATGACCTTAAATTGTGTAAGATTCATAATGAACAAAACATTTATGACATAGCACAAAAGCTAACATATGACTTAAGCAATGAATCATTATTAATTAAAATCAACTACATGAAAACATTACTTTAAAAAATAATATTCAGTTTTTGTAACCTGGTGTGGCATCAAATTAACAAATATGTAGATTTTATTCATCTCAGTCTAGGACTACTAAAAATCAATAGCACTCTGTGTGTTTATTCACACATGTGCAATGATATGAATATTCTGATAGTAACCAGCTAGCCAACAATCCATAATTGCTGCCACTTATGGTGGTGAAGCGAAACAATTCATTTTGATATTATTAGTGCATTTCCCTTTTTAACTTTGAGATTTATTACTCAGATTTAGAAATTTGTTACTGGTTAAAGCAACAGTAATAAACAAAAGTATTAGTACCCAAAATATAAAATTTGAGTAAGAGTACTCTGTAAAGAAGAGAAAGTTTTCCAACACCTTTAATATTATACATTTCTCTGCCATACATAAACAATATAATTAGGTGGAAATTAGTTTGTGCTCTACAGTTTCCTTGTGCAATTATTCCAACAGTTTTTGGGAGCATGTGAAGGACCTCTCAGTGTCAGTAGATATTAAAATGTTAGTTTACAATTTTGCAAGAATGTTATTTCCAAACTTTTAGCATCATGTATGAATCCCACCAAAACCATTACTGCATAAATACAAAATGTTAAAGTGGTTAAAGTAACTGTACCTGTTGCTTAGATGAAGTACTTACTTCTTAGCTATTGATATCAATTTATATTCAACAAGGGCTATATTAGTTCAGCTATAATAAAACTCTGTTCATCCCAATTCTGTTATCCAAATGTATAAAACAAAACTAGTATTTGTTGGATAACTCAGCAATTAATTTCATTTTATCCAAAAGCAAGAACACCATGAATTTTCAAATAAAATAAGCACAAGAATGTTTATAGCAGCACTATGTGAGTCTCTGAATGTCAATCAATTGGAGAATAACCAGTTGTAATAAACCCAATACATATGAATGTGGTTCAACATCATAATATAGTGAACCCCTGATCCAGTTAACAGCATTTTTTACTATGTTAAACAGAGTAAAAGCCACATCAAGAATGAACATACTTTTAAATTGCATTCATCTGACACTGTAGAAGGAGAATATTGAGGCAGACTGTCTAAAAAAGCAAAACAAAGCAAAAAAAATATCATGTCAATTATTACTTTAGAGTAGAAAAATACCATAAGGAAGGCAGAGGGTCAGGAGAGTGCTTTCTATTACAGCAGTGAATATGAGTGCATATTCATTTCTCTAAGATCATTAGGATGTGGCTTTTAAAAAGTAAATTACATTTCAACATTGTTAATTGAAAAAAATTAAAGTACAAATAATTAGGCATTGTTTGCTATGTATGCTTCATTCTCTCATAGCTTTGTATATATACTTTTACTTTTATTGGGTGATCCTTAATAGTGTAAAAAGTTACTCTGGAAAGTTTTTAATATCTTCCTCTCACCATAAGCTGTGTCAAATAATGTATTTTTAAATAAATAGGAAGGAATACAATGTTTAAATTACTCCATATTTCCAATGTGCACACTTGCACAGTATTAATATATTAATAAGTGAATTTTATAATTTTCTTACTGCAATTACAGTTAAATATAATGTTATCACCATATAGAATGGTATTTTTGATATTTTAAGTTACAGCACTTAATTAAATTGTAAATTATTGATGAAATTTTCTGACCCAATGGTGCGATTTCAGAAACTCTAAGTATATTATAATTTTTTCAATTAGAATTTTTTCAATGTTTGTTTACCATATTGCATCCTAATGAGAAACTTTATATATTTTCTTAGCCAGCCAATCAATCTGTGTTTCTAGATATCTCGCAGAATATCTTATATAGGATCGTACTTAATTTATTACTCCTTTTCAAGTACATATAAACTATGGGGATATTTTGTCAGGATTGCTGTAAAATATAATCTCTCTTATAGTTTAAAGAAAGTGAAAAAAGAAATAATTAGACATTTCCCTGTAAGATTCTTCTTTTTTATAGTATAACATATCTTTCAGATATATGTCTCCTGTTGGATTATGTAGGGTAAATTTTATTGTGAATACAATCGGACACGTGTTGGAAATTCACAGTAACTTAGAATAACAAGCTTCGTACCCATGTGTACTGCTAAGAAAAATAAAAGTAATAGAACATGAAATAATGCAAATTCCAATTTTCTTGGTCCAATTATTTTTCATTGAGTATATTGGTGCTTTTTAAGTATACAGTACAGTTACATTCATCATTGGGATCTCGTACCTTTACATGACAGGTCTTGGTTCTCATTTTTTCCCCTTGCCTGTGCCCTCCCTTCACCCATCCACCCTCCTCTGTTTACAAAGACTTGTTTCCATTGTTTTTGCTCTTCTCATACTTTTTATTTTTCTTATTTCCTTTCCCCCACCCTTCCCACTTCCCCTGCACTGCCTAAATGAAATATTATTTCCAGTACTAATTTCCCATGACAATTTCTAAACCATGGACTCACAACTTCACCTCAATACTAAAAAGTTCTAAGTGTCTTTGTACTCTTATCCTTTTATTCTTTTCTATGGCAATTTCTCAGTCACCCACCGATTACCACCTACATGCTCAGACTACTCATTAGTTTCAGAGTATGTCAGAGCATGGATTCAGTGTTAGATAGTTGATTAATTACTCCAGCAAGACATACATTATAATAATGTTCTTTGTGGTACTGTATAAGGATATTAAATATCAGACAGTTTTGGATGCTGTACTTTCAGGCATGATCACATATACAACTCAAATTTTAGAGCATTTTCCTTCAAATATGAAATCAGCTGTTATTTTCTGATATTTTTCACACATTATAT
>NW_022900913.1:20058671-20059620 GCF_012274545.1 Fukomys damarensis
ATATATATAAAATATTTCACCTTGGTTAATTCTTAAATATCCAGGCAAAAAGCAATATAAATATACAATTGAAACAGTCAAAAATATCACTGATACAACTTAACTTCTCTAAAGAATTTAATCGTTAAATCATGAAAAATTATGCTAGTGAGAACATGCAATTACCAGCCAATGGGTAATACTGAAAAATAGACAAAAACAGTTTTACATTTCTTTTGTGAATGCTGTATATAAAAAGATTACAAATACCTGTTTTACTGATCTGTATCTAACAGTATGAATTTAGTACAAGTACAAAATAACAATAATTAAAATGAAAACCTTATATTTATCAAAGAATTTTACCATTACATGAATTTAAGTGAAACAAAAAATACTTAAATGAAAACAATATATATACTATTTATATGTAATTTTCAGCCCCTTTTAGCTCAAAAGAAGGAGTGGAAGAATATTTGCTATTCCTATTAGAAGGAGGAACCTATTCATTTCTGTGAGAATTTGACTTCAGGGTAAGTTACAATTTAAAATTTCCTACTGGGTTAATAGCAGGTACTTAAAGTTCAGAAGAGTAGCAGTAATTACTTCTCCCAGAGATTTATTGGGAATGTCATGTGGTTTAGCATTACGCATATCCTGTTCTTTTTATTTTGGCTTAAAATATATTAAATTTAATGTGTGTTCAAAAATATCTAAATACTTTGATACTTTGTCATAAACCAATTGGATTATTTTGCTATTTCAAATAGACATTTGAAATTCTTTTTGAAAATGCATCAGAACATTACCAGTATAACATACACTGGTCACTTCTCAAGATCTCTTCTTGTGAATATATCAAATGATGTAAATGACTTTTCAGTATTGAACTAGTCTGAGTGTAGCTAGAAAGCTATACATATATAAATATATATACGCACACACACACAGAGTACAGTTACCATTTTAT
>NW_022900913.1:20059702-20065941 GCF_012274545.1 Fukomys damarensis
TTTATATATGCTCTTCTACCATATAAATCTCCTCACTTTAACAATTCAGAAATGGCTTTGATGCGGAATCCTTGCGGAAGGGAAAACTCACTTCTTCCAGTCTCTGTATAGGCAGGTTTCTGGTTTTGACAAGTACTTATTTGTGAAGAGTATCCCAAACAGTTCAGATCCCCCCATGTTTTTCTTGCACTGATCCTGAAGAGAACAGAAAGAATTATTCACAGATGAAACAAGAGAAAGAGAGCTGGGAAGGGAGGCCACCTACAGTCTAAATTAATTGTTTCAGTCAAGGTTCTTGATAACAAAATATCTGAAAGCCTGTATCTAATTTAAGTGGAAAGAGGATTCATCAATCATGAATTCTTTCACTAAATGAATCGTTCATGACTGGAAGAACAGAGAAAAAAATATATGTATGTTTCCCCTTTGCAAGTGCTTCATTAGAAGCTCAAGCAAGAGCTTGCCTTGGGAGAAACTGCCTGTGCTAGTGTGGAACACAAAACGCATATGCTGATGAGCCTGCAACAGCTGTTGCCTCCGAACAGATACTGTTCTGTGCCCTGTCAGTCATGAAGAACGTGTGCTGCTGCCTCCTCTGCCAGCTAACACCACCTCGCCCTCCACACTGCACAAATGGAGGCTCAACACTGATTTTCTTTCTGTGTGTGTGTGTGTGTGTGTTTTCATAAAAATTTTAAGTAACCATATCTCATTAACAGAACATTCGAGTGTAGCTATAAATGGAGCTTAAAGAATGCATTGGTTCCTCTACCATGGTGATCCAGATTATAAGTATTCCCCATATATAGACTAGCAACTCAAATGATATCCTTTCCAATGATTTACACCAAAATTCCAGTATCGATCATTAATCAATAAAAAATATAACTTCATATCATATAGGTAAAGATACATTTTCATATGAAGATATTTGCTTGCTGAGAATTCTTGGACACATTTTCAATTCTGTTCAATCTTTATGCTTTATGATCCTTACTAATAAGGACATAACTAGCAGGGGAAATTTGGATATTAAAGAAAGATAACATGTAAAACTACTTCACGTTATGTTAATAGTTGTATATTTTAAAATTGTTATCTCGTCACATTATAAGAAACCCATTTTATGATCTATTCTACTTTTCATTTTAATATTACTTTTCTGTTAACTACAATATGTTATTAATAATTACGCTTATTTCCCTGTAAATTTCCCCTTTTTAAATCTAAGGTCTGTAGAGAAATATCTTTGTCTATTTTGTTCAGTGTTGTTTGCGAAGAGCTTAACACATAGTGAGTGTTACATCCCAAAATGAACAAAATATGAATAAAAGAATGTACTTTTAAAGAAGCAAGAAAGTTGGATAAAATATCTTCTTCCTCAAATCATTGCAAAACTAGAAGACATAATTGGTTGGTACTTTTTTTGTGTGCTAGCTAGTAGATATCTCAGTTTGGGCTATTTTCAAAAATGGATACATTTTGAAGATATACTCCTAAGTGAAATAAATAAGTCACACATGTGTAAATACAGAATAGTTTCCCTGGTTTAAATAATCTGCAACAATGCATAAGATTCTAATAAGATTACTGACATTTAGAAATGAGAACAAAGGAGCTAAAGGTGTAGGGAAGGTGGGACAGGTAGGGGAAGAGTAAAAAGGGAAAAGAAAAAAATGTGAGAGAATGAAAAGATGAAAATAAAGTGTTTCTAGATGGGGAGGGGAGGAGGGGGTGAAGGGAGGGCAGAGGTAAGGGGAAAAATGAGAATCAAGACTTGCCATGTAGAGGTACATGATCCCAACAATGAATGTAACTGTACTGTATCCCTAAAATGTACCAATAAACTCAATTAAAGCTGAAAAAAAATTTAAAAAAAAAGTAGTATAGACTTGGTAGCTAGAAACAACCACTATGTATTTCTCATGAGTCAAAAGATTAGACATCTGATACGGGGGTCCCAAAATGGTCAGGTTCTTGTGAAACCCTTCTTCAAGGGTGTAGACCACTGACTTCTTTTCCTGAACACAGGAGAAAAGGTGCAAGAGAGCACTCTAAACTCTTAGTAATGCTAATTCCATTACTGAGGGGTTCACTCTCATGAGCTAATGACCTCCAAAATCTACATACATATTTAAATACCATTGCATTGTTTCAACATATTGGTAAAATCCCCTTTGTCCTATAAATAACATGTTCATGCATCTCAAGAATTCAGATGAGGAAATTTTGTTGAAGCATTATTCTCTGTGTGTATAAAGAATATTTAACATTTTAAAATATGTAAGTTATAGGCATTCATGGACCACAATCTTAGTGTGTATGTTTGAATTCTTACCTTAAAGTGACACATTTAAAAATAGGCACTTATTAAGTATACAAAATACTATTTAATAAACACTGCAGCACAATGAATGTTCCATCATCAAAACACAATCCATTTATTCCTATAATTATAATGGTAGAAGAGATATTTTATTTAAAAGTTCATCTGGGTTGAATATTAATATAAAATACAAGAAAGTTATAAATACTGATCTTAAAATAACTGTTATACAATATTACATGTTCCATTAATGAATATATAATTCTACTATATTTCTAAAAGGAGAAACACAATCAGACCAGTTTTCAAACTACTTAATAGAAACACATTTTCTACTGCCTATATATTTGTTTTCTTTCCTTGAAACACATCAAAGCACAGATATGCATTATTCATTATTATTAAATTTTAACTTCTGTTTATATATCAGAACAAATGTATAAAATTATCCCAATGTCTCTATTCCTGATTTCTTTGTCAAGAAACCATATGTGAAAAGTAAAAGTTATAAAAATTCCCATGATTATATGGGATCCAGCAGGTCAGAAGCATTCTTAACTGGTGCAATTTTAAAATTTCCAAAACCTACTCAGGTGAATAACTTTAGACCTCAAATGAAGAAAAAATTACTAACCTAAAACTGTACATGTAAAGGGAGTAATTTAACTTAACTTCAAATAAAACAATAGTAAATTATATATCGGATGTAAAATTACCCAATTTGCATATGTAATTACATGTTTTTATGCATCATTAGGTGCAACTTTTGAAATTTAGCCTCAGAGCATGATTTTCTATTTTGACCAAGAGTAGGTAAAGATATAAAATCATGCTAATTCAGTCATGCCTCCACTTTCCCTTGAAAATGCTACTTCTTATCTATTATTCTTTTAATAAAAAGGAATTAATTCATCTTAATTTTTCTAATTTTGTAGTTTTTTCTGCCTTTTTATTTCAAGTATCCCTTGACATATTTCATTTGTTGTTGACTCAGCTAAGGGAATTTTATTAATACATTTATTAATAAATTAATAAAGAATCATGAATAGAAATTACAGAATAGCAATAAACTCGATTTACTTTTAATTAAACCACTACTTGTCAAATCTTGTTGCAATTTATAATGACTGAAGTTTTAAATATATATTAGTGTTTAGATCCCTTTCAGTTATTCTTTTTTTTTTCCTTTCATTTATTCTAAGATAATTAATCTGAGAAGTGGAATCACCATGCTTTTAAAATGTTTATTGGTACATTTTAGGTGTACAGTACAGTTACATTCATCATTGGGATCTTGTACCTCGACATGAAGTATCTTGGTTCTTATTTTATCCCCATCTCCCTGCCCTTCCTTCACCCCCTCCTCCCTTCCCTATATACAAAAACTTGGCTTACATTCTTTTCTTTCCTCTCATTTTTTATTTTCCCTTCTTATTTTATCCTCGCCCTCCCATTTTCCTACACCTTTAGACTTTTTCTTCCTTTTGCACAATATCAATTATATATTTTGATCCTTATTTACACTTTTAGTTTATCACACCAGAGAAACTGTATGATCTTTAAACGTGTGTGTCCTGTTACTTTCACTTAAGAGTATGTCCTCAATGTGCATCCACTTAGCTATATTTGTCTCTACTTTATCTTTATGGCTGAGTAGTGTTCCATTTTATAAAATAACCACATCTTCTTTATCCAGTCTCCAGCTGATGGGCAATTAGGTTGTTCCAAGCTTCAGCTATTACTAACTGCTGCTGTAAACATTGTGAGCATATATCACTGTAGTATGATTCCTTTAATTCTTTTGGGAAGATACCCAGCAGGAGTATAGCTGGGTCAAATGGAATCTCTAATCCTAGTTCTTTGAAGTATCTCTATATCGATTTCCACAGTGGATGCAGAACAAGCATTGACAAATTTCAATACTCATTCATGATAAAAACCAGCAGAAAATTGGAATAGATGGTCTTTATCTCATTTTAATAAAGGCTATCTATGAAAAACTAATAGCCAACATCATACTAAGTCATCAAAAATTGAAAATCTTCACACTAAAATCAGAAACAAGACAAGGATGTCCACTATCACCACTCCTGTTCAATACAGTTTCAGAAATATTAGCCACAACAATTGCACAAGACATCCGGGCATAGTGGCTCACACCTGTAATCCCAGCACTTGGGAGGCAGGGGCAGGAGGGTCGCTGTGAGTTCAGGACTAGCCTGAGCTGCATAGTGAGTTCCAGGTCAGTCTCATTTACATAGTGAGACCCTGTCTCAAATACATTAATAAATAAGTAAATAAATACTGAAAAGAGCATGAGTCACTAATGTGCATGTTGAACAATTGTCTTCAATAATCTCAAATTTATAAACATAAATACAAAATTTTCTTATTCCTAGCTTTAGCAATATGCCCTAGACACCGAATTTCACATAAAATGTAAGTGCTCAAATATAGAATAACACTAAAAATGTACACTAAATTTTAAAAGACAGTAGCAGGCCAGCATATAACTAAGCATGAATCAATTTCTTCCCCGTTTCTCTCTCTTCCACCTCTCTCACTCTTTTCTACTATAAGACGTACCAGAAAATTCATTTCTCTTTTTCAGCTGTGCTTTTCCATTATTAATGCAAAGATATAAATGTTGGTTTTTCTCCAGTTTATAGAATGTAAGAAAATTCAGTATTTCACTTTCTTAATTAAAAAATATATTTGACATATGCTTGAAAAAAGTATTCTTTTGGAAACTAGTTTTTGCTTATAAAATTGGTTACAGACTTTGCTAAATTTCTGTGTTGTAAAACTTGGAAATGTTTGCTAAATTAATTTATCAGATAATATATATTTCATGAGAAATTGAATAGTAACTTGCTAAAACCTTATAATTGGTGCAATCACAAAACAGATCACAATTATTGAGGAACTTAGTTAAAAAGAATACAATCAGTGGCCTGCAATTTGTAGCAATTTTTTTTCTCATTGCATTTATTGGTACATTTTAGGTATACAGTATAGCTACATAGTAACAAGTTTCTAAACCTGTTCTTAACATTCTGTTTTGTCTGTCCATATCATACTTTTGCATTTTCTCCCTCCAAAGCATGAGTCCCCCATACTGGCACAGAGAATTTTGGTTGCTTCATTTTTCATTTTTTTTAATTAATTTTATTGGTTCATTTAATGCATTAAATACAAGGACATCTTTCTCTTTAAGTAAAACATTTAGAATATTCAAAACTAAATTGATTTAAACACAGCTGATCTTTTTTTAGCAGTGAGTAAAAGGTTGGAGGTTGGTTACTTCTAAAAATCGATCACCCACTGCACTTAAGATTGTTTTTTTCATTTTACAAACTTCATAAAAGTAGAGTATCTCTTCGGAAAAGTGTGATTTTGTCTAATTTAAAAACTAGTAATGGATATTGATAAAAAGGACGTATGGGAAATTGCTGAAAATTAGGCAATTACCAAAAGTAATGGTGACAAAATAAGAAAATGAAAAACTTCTCTGACTGTAGGAGTAAATTAAAGTTCATGGCAGCCCAGTATTTGCTAAGCTCTCATTTAAAAGAAGTCTAAATAGGTATTTTTTACTCCATGTGGTTTTAATCAGTGTGATATAATTTTCAGTTCCTTTGATTAATGAGTACATTCTCAGCTTTTAGGTGTTACCTATTTGTTCAGAAGCCATAGAAACACTCTGATTTAACTGGTTTAAATACACTTTTTGACTTACTTAATTAGCTTCTCTTGAGTTGCTAATAACCACACAGCCATGACTGTGAACCATGTAATTATTTTGACATTAGTTCTCTCCCTGGGATATCTTATTCTTGATGCCATCATTTCTCCACTTCAGTTTCTGGCTAGTAATTTTACAGCAGTAATAAAACCACTACTGGAAGACAGG
>NW_022900913.1:20066028-20105900 GCF_012274545.1 Fukomys damarensis
ATATATGTATATATATATATATATATGTATGTATATATACATATATATACTGTGTTTTAAGATTTTGTGGGATAAATGTGTCAATTTTTATTGTCATGTCACACTGATAGCAAACAAATGCTGAGTACTAGTTTACAATTTAAAAAGACAAGAGAAAACTTATTAAATACCTCCAAGAGAGCTCAATCAGGGCCTGGTATTTAGATCAGTGGTTTTGCTGCCTGTCTGCCAAGCAAAAGGTCCTGAGTTTGATCCCCTATACCACCACAAACACGCAAACGCACATGCACACACACAAGGCTCAATCAACTTTGATCATGTCAGCACAGAGAGGTTCTAATGTTGCTTTGCTCACTTTCTCACATTAAAATGCCAAGAAGATAAAATAGAAAAAAATTCATATATGAAACAGTTTAACAACCGAGAAAAATCTAATTCTTATAAATATATATGTTCAGGGTCATGTAGGAAAGGAAAATGCGCAGGAAAGAGAGTGAGAAAGGTGAAATGGAAATGTTGGGTATGTCAGGTGGGTACTGCATCACAGATGTTCCTGTGCCTAGAAATATATGAATCTCAAAATCGTGGAAAAGGAAATTTTGTTAACACCAAATCACAGACACACAAAAAGACAGCAGCAAAAAGCTGGTTAATGAACTTCAATGACTCTGAAATGAGGTAGAGTGGTACAAACAAGGTAGAGTAGTAATCATATTTCCAAATTCGGGAACAAACACATTAGTTAGTTACTTCGTATGAAGTAGTTACATTTTCATGGTAACCTCCAAATGCATGGAGTCTGAACTTTCTGTCCTTCCCTGGTCCAATCTTTACCAGGCTTCTGCCTACATTTTATCTAGAAAGTGCTCTGGACACAGCATATATCCTGTATGACTAGTTTGCATTTCATCTTTTTCTATATCTGTCCCCAAATGGTTCTCATGTTCTCACTCATTGGCTACCAGATTTTATTTCTCCAATTTATTCTATAAGATACTACAGTCCCCAGAAATTTTGAACCATCTGGAAGCTCCAATCTCTTGTTCATTCCATCTTTTACCTCTTCCATATCTCTATTGTTTAGCTTTCCTCTCCTCAGATTATGTTCTACCGTCAGTTATTGTAATGACCCCCCCCCAACTTTGCCTTAGTAACACTTCTTAGTTGCTGAGACAAAATAGCCAACACCCCAATTTAAAGGCAGAAAGACTTATCTGGCTTACAGTTTGTAGATGCTTCAGTACATAATCCACTAACTCCAGGAGAGGGTGGCACACAGAAGAGAAACAGTTCATAACAAAGCAGGAAGAAGCAAGGAACAAAAAAGTAAGTAACAAGCCACTTTCTGTATCCTTTATGTCTAATCCAAGCTACAGACCCTGAAGGTGGGTAGCACTCACACCCTTAATCCTAGCATTGAACCAAGACCAAGCCACCTCCAAAAAGCCCCACCTATTACTGTATGAGGCATTGGGGAGACATCTAGACACAAATCACAACAAATTTGTTTGGAAAAATCATGCACAGAAAGTAATTTCTTCTTTTAAAAATGTATTAGTGCCACTTTTTAATATTCATAGGAAACATATTTTAAATACAAAACTTTACCCTGAAGCATGCATTCAAACTTCTTAGCAACTTCTTATGTTTTAATTTTCTTGTTTTCCCTATATTTGCAATTAACCATCTCCATTTTCTTCTGCTCACAACAACCTACACAACTGTGTCTGTGCTACCTATAAATAAAAATCTTCCATGGTGCATTCAGAACATGGGGAGGTGTGGTATGGTACAGAGTGCAGTGCCTTCAGGCAGATCCCAGCCAGGGCTCTGCACTGATCCCAGAGGCTTAAACACACCCATCCCAGCCAAAGACTCACCCAAAAAAAGCTGCACATATGTACATGCTTCAGCCACAGAACCACCCCATAGCATAAGCCACAGTCATGAGCCTTCCTGAAAAAGAGCTGGACAGGAGTACGAGCAACAGCCAGAGGCTTGCCTAAATACCATTGATACCCTGAGACCCTAGAAAGTAGCATGCTCAGACAACAGGAACTGGGAAGCCCATCTCTCAACCAAAGGCTCTCCTGGACAACAGCTACGTAAAGGCCCCAGCAAGAGGCATACCTACACTAACCAATCCAAGTGTGCACACGCCCCAGCCAGAAGCCTGCTCAGACAACATGTGAGCTCAGGGATCCCAGAGGCCACTGCTGTGAACTGAGGAATTGGTGTATTTGTGAGCAGCAGAGAAAAGGCCACCTGGGGCTCATTGAGAAATGAAGATGACAGGATGGGCAAAAAGTTGCTTCAACAAAGGTGCAGCAGGCTGCAACTGTTGAAATAAGAATGCATTTAAACAAGTACCAAAATCAGACCTCCAGATAACCTATGGCAACCCAAAAGAGAAATCAGCTGAAAAAAATCTAATACTCAACCAACTGGACTCCCTGAAATGGCAATGAAAGAGGATTTGAAAAAATAAAATAAAATCAGAAATAAGCCAACAGCCAACATCACACTCAATGGTCAAAACTGAAAACCTTCACAGGAATAAGACAAGGATGTCCATTATCAACACTGTTCATTATAGTTTTGGAAACATCTACCACAGCAATTGGACAACAGAAATAAACAAAAAACAATAAAGGTAGGAGGAAAGAAGTGAAAATCATTATTTGCTGAAAGTATGATACTCTACATAGAAGACCCAAAAACTCTGCCAAAAGAATTCTAGATTTAATTGAAACATTCAGTGAAATAGTTGGATACAAGGTAAACACTCAAAAATCAATAGCCTTATTGTACACAAATAATAGACTCGCTGAGGGGGAAATTAGGGAAACAATCCCTTTCACAGTAGCATCCCCAAAAATGAAATATCTAGGAATCAATCTAAAAAAGCAATCAACCTTCTAAAGCCATAAAGAATGAGAAAACAGAGATATGTATCAATAAAAAAGGAAACAAAAGACCTCTTCATCAAGAACTACAACACTCTGAAAAAAAAGAGATTGAAGAGGAGATTAAAAAATTGAAAAACATCCCCTTTTTCTGGGTAGGAAGAATCAATATAGAGAAAATGGCCATACTTACAAAACTGCTATGCAGATTCAATACAGTCCCTATTAAAATCCCAACGGTATATTTCACAAAACTAGAGAAAACAATCAAAAAATTCATTTGAATCAAGAAGAGATTTAGAATAGCAAAAGCAATTCTAGGCAATAGAGACATGGCAGAGAGTATCATAATCTGTAACTTGGAACTATACTACAAAGCTACTGTGATAAAAACAGCATGGTACTGGCCAAAAAAATAAAACAGACCCAAGTATCAGTGGAATTGATTAGAAGATGCAGAAACAACTCCTGAGATACTCAGCTACCGCGTATTTGACAAAGGAGCCAAACACCCTCATTGGAGGAAAGATAGCCTCTTTAATAAATGGCACTGGGAAAACTGTGTTTCAACTTGGCAAACATTACAACTTGACCTAAATCGCTCACAATGCACTAAACCAAAATCCAAGTGGATTAATGATTTAAATATTAAAACAGAAACGCTAAACTTGCTGGAAGATAAATTAGATAGAACTCTTGAAGATATTAGCATAGGAAAAGACTTTATACATGAATCCTCAGTGACACAGGTACTAGCACAAAGAATTAACAGTTGGGATCTTATCTTTTAAATAACTTTCTGCACTGTCAGAGACATCAGAAGCAGAGCTAAGCAAAAACCCACAATGTGGGAAAAAATTTTTTACCAGCTGTTCCTCAGACAAAGGTCTACTATTTAGAATATAAAGAACTCAAAAATATCAGATTCCCCCAAACACAAAGACCCAATTCAAAAATGGTCATCTGGAATTAACAGACATTTCTCAGACAAAGAAATAAAATCAGCAAATAAATATATGAAAAAATGTTTAACATCACTGATCATTCAAGAGAAGCAGATGAAAACAGCACTGTGATTCCATCTCACCCCAGTAAAAATGGCTGCTATCAAGAAATCAACAAATAATAAATGTTGGTGTGTTTGTGGCAAGATAGGAATCTTTCTTCATTGTTGATGGGAGTGCAGACTGGTTCAACCACTGTGGAAATCAATATGAAGACACCTCAAACAAGTAGGATTATAAGTCCCATTTGACCCAGCTATTTCTCTGCTGGGTATCTTCCCAAAATAATTAAAAGAATCATATCACAGTGATATATGCACATCTATATTTATAGGTTCTAATAGCTAAAATTTGGAAACAGCCCAATTGGCCATTAACTGGAGAATAGATAAAAAGATGTCTTTTTCAATTCATTCACTAATTCATTAATTCATTAATTCATTCAATTTTGAGACAGGGTTTCACTATGTAATTTAGACTGACCTGGAACTTCCTATAAAGTCCAGGCTGGTCTCGAACTCACAGCAACCCTGCCTCAGCCTCCCTAGTGCTGGGATTACCAGCATGTGACACCACTCCCAGCTGTGTGTGTGTGTGTGTGTGTGTGTGTGTGTGTGTCTGTGTGTGTGTGTTTAAAACATGGAGCATTACTCAGCCATAAAGAATGAGAAACTAGAGATGTGTGTAGTTAAGTGGATGCACATTGACACCATACTCAAGTGAAATTAATAGGAGACACATGTAAATACCAAATAGTTTCTCTGGTGTGAAAAACTAAAAGTGTAAACAAGAATCAAAATTTATAATTGATATCATGTAATTGGAAAAAAAGGTCTAAAAGAGTAGAGAGAGTGGGGGTAGTGGAAAAGTAAAAAAAGAAAAGAAAAACATAAGAAATGAAAAAATATGGAAACAATATCTTTGCAAACAGGGGCGGAGGGGCTGAAGGGAGGGCTAGGAAATGGGCAAAATAAGAACCAAGATACATCATGTAAAGGTACAATATCCCAGTGATGAATGTAACTGTATTGTATACCTAAAATGTACCAATTAACTTAAAAAAATAAAAAAATTAATTTCTCAGATAACAGCAGAGATTGTGCCCCTAGTGCAAGACATGATTAATAAATCTAGAGCAGACAAAGATTTAAAAAAATAGATAAGCTGAGAAACATGATGGAATCCCAAGATAGGAAACAAATGGAATCCATAAAACAGATGCAAACAAATTTCCAGGAGATTAAAAATTCCACTGAAAGTTGACACAGGAGAATGAGCCTATGTGAGGATAGAATTTCAGACATAGAAGACAGGATTGCCATTAGTGACCAGGAAAAGAAACAGAAAAATTAAACTAGTAAAGGACCATGAGAAATCAATCCAGCAGCTTCTAGATGATGCAGAGAAGAATATAAGACTGATTAGAGTCAATGAAAAAACATGAGAAAGTGAAGATGATATTAAATAAAAAAACAAAAACTGTTCACTGAAGTAATGGCAGAAAGCTTCCCAAGTGAGGAAAAGAACTTGATATACAGATAAGTAAGTCTATTAGGTCTCCAACTAGCAGTGATCCAAAAAAAAAAACACATCTGCATATAATAATTAAGATTCCTGAAATTAAATAGCAGAACAAAATTCTACAAGCAGTTAGAAAAAAATAAACAAATCCCATACCAAGCCTATTGGAACCACAGCAGCTTTCTCAACACAAACCTCCAAGGCAAGAAGAGCTTGGAGTGATATATTTCAAGCCCTAAAGAAAAACAGCCTCCAACTCAGATTTATGTACCTTGCAAAATTATTTTTCAAACTTGATGAAAAAATGATACTTTCATGACAAAGAGCACCCAGGGAACTTCATGTATACCAAACTAACATTCCAAAAAACATTTAAACAATATTCTAGGAAAAGACAATGACGATCACAACCCCAGGATGTCCAGCAGAGTAAATCCATCAGGTATGACAAGAAATTAAATGCAAAGGGAGAGAATACAACAAAAAGAAAAGGTCATGATGAGGATAAATCAATGCATATCAGTTATAACCAACAATGTTAATTGTCTCAATTCACCATTGAAAAGAAACAGACTGACAGAATGGGTCAAGAAGCAAGATCCAACAACATTATGTATACAAAAAAATGCACCTAGATCGAAAAGAAACTCAAAGACTAAAAGTAAAAAGATGAAAACAGTTCTACATGAGACAGGAAACTGGAAAAAAAACAGGGGTAGCTATCTTATTTGCAGACAAAGTAAATTTCAAACCAAAACTAATTAAGAGAGACAAAGAAGATTACTATATTCTTCTAAATGTAACAATCCAAGAAGAAGATATAACAATCATAAATATATGTGCACCAAATACTAATTCCTCCAACTATACTATACAAACCAAATATTAAGGGATACACACACAAAAAAAATAAGCACTAATGCAATTGTAGGGAGGGACCTCAATACCCCAATGTCACAATAGATACATCAACTAGACAGAAAATAAACAACAAAATACTAGAACTCAGTCAAACTCTTGAACATATGAGCTTAACAGAGGTTTACATAATGTTCCAACCCTCAAAATCAGAATACACATTCTTTTCACCTGCACATAGCTCGTTCTCCAAAACAGAACACATACTTGCTCATAGAACATGTTCAAGTAAGTGCAAAGAAATTGAACTGTTCCCCTGTATATTATCAAACCATAGTGTGCTGCAATTGGAGATCTAGAGCAAAAGAAACTGCAGGAATTTCATAAACAGGTGGGAAGTGAACAACACCAATTCTCTATAACCAGTGGGTCACAAGGAAATTAAGGAAGAAATAAGACATTTAAGGAAGAATCAGAGCAGGAAATACCCAAAGCTCATACAAGGGAGGAAATTAAAAAGAGCAGAGCAGAAAACAGTGCAGTGGAGACTAAGAGAATGATAGAGAGGAAAAAAAATGAAGCCAACAGTTGTTCTTTGAAAGAATAAACAAAATTGGCAAATTCTTAGACAACCTTATAAAAAATAAGGAAAGAAAATGCCAAAATCCATGCAATTCGAATTGAAAATATTGAAATTAAATGGAACCAGCAGAAATGCAGAGGTTCATCAATACCTACTTTGAGAACCTATATGCCAATATGATGGAAAATACATAAGATATGGTTAGATTCCTACATATGTGTGGATTACCGAAGTTGAATGAAGAAGACTTAAAAATTCTACACAATCCAATATCAATCAATGAAATTGAAAATGTAATTAAAACTTATCCATTAAAAAAGCCACGTCCTCATGGCTTCACTGCTAAATTCTACAAGACATTTAAAGAGGAACTACTTCAATTACTATTTAAAGTCTTCAATGAAATTGAAAGGGCAGCAAAAGTCCAGAATTTATTACTGGAACCAAGCATCACCTTGATTCCCAATACCAAATTGAAAAAAAAAGAACTACAAGCCAATCACACTGATGAACATACCTACAAAAAATCCTTAATAAAATACTGGCAAATAGAATGTATATCATCAAGAAGATCATACACCCTGACCAAGTGGGATTCATCCCAGGGTTGCAGCAATGGTTCAACATATGCAAATCAATAAATGTAACAGTAGTTTCTTCTTGAGATCCTTTGGGCAAAGCCCATTCTACCAGCACTTTTATTACAGCCTGTGAGTCAAGAGAAGTGAAACTCAATCAAGCAAGTCCTGAATTTATTGGGAGACTGACTACTTACAGATTTTATCATTTTATCATTTTATTTTAAATATTTTAATATACAAGTAAACATTGCATGTCTTGATGATATACACAACATGGTGCTTTTTGTAAATATCTAAACTGTGAAATTGGTAACTCAAGCTAACAACATACACACAACTTCACACACATCAAATTGTAAGTTGAAAAATCTTATTTTCTATTCACTTAGCAAATCTCAAGTGTACAGTGAATTATGATTAACTTTAGTCATCATTACCTGCAAGACAGCAGAAGCTTGTTTTCCTTTGTAATTCAAATGTTTAATACTTTGCTCAAGATCCAGTTACACAGCAACATAATTCTAAAACAGCTGTCAATCCAGCTCCTTTTAATTACTCATTTGTACAGATAGGGCAAGTATGAGGAATTGGTGATTTCAAATAAAATACATCTGTGAGTGCACAAAAGAAAGTGATATGACTCTAATACTTAGCCAAATCCCTGAGACATATAGAAATTAAGTAAATTAATATAAGAAAAATTTATGTTTACTTTGCATGAGAACTTTCTTTCTTCTTTTCATATATGTAAGAGGAAAACTTTAGTCTAATGAACCTGTAATTTTTTAATGTTAAAACTTTCCTATTCTCTTAAATTAAAGTAATAAAGATTGTGTTACATTTGCCAAATCAGGTTTTTAATGCTAATCAGAAACTGCATTGTACTCCACAAAGAGCCTTTTATTAAATGGATAGTTCTTACAATAATAATACAAAGATTTTATGTTAACATAAAATGCAGCCATGAAGGAACCTGTCAGGGCATGTGACTGAATTACTGAGAGTTTCATGTACATTAAAGTTTTTACTCTTACAGTCTATTTATTTTCGCCTTATGTATATTAAGCTGTACTAGCCTTGAAGAGCAAGATGTCCTAGGTTTATTCTATAATGAAGGAAATGGTTAGAGTGATTTAACTATTTGTACAAGATTGAAAGGTGATGGGTTTTCACTCATGTATTTCAGGTATACAGGCCGTATTTAACAGCAGTTTTCTATTCCATACTGTGCATCACTCAACATTTCTTATCTTCATTTGTTCATATTAAAATGGAGATAGTAACTTGCAGATATTTAGAAAATGAAATATATTTTATTTTATTTTTAATAGTATATGTTTGCAGTGCATACAACTTAAAATCATCTTGGGAAGCGGGTCCATGCATATGAGAACGTTTGGTTCTTTGTTATTTACCTTCCCCTTCCACCTCTCTCCCTCTCTTGTCCCTATTCATTCCTGTTGATATTAATCTCAATTCATGTTTGTGGCATATAATGTTTACATGTATTTTACATGCATTGAGGTTATGAGGTTCCTTTGCATAACGTTTCTTTATTCTACTTTTCTCCCTCCCCCCGCCTTTCCTTTCACTCATATTCCCTTGGACCACTTCCCATTTGCCAGAGCTCAATCTCCTTATCTCCTTCTATGCATTGTTCATTGTGCTCTTTGAGTTTTGTCCCATGCAGGGAAGAAATACTATTTTATTTAAACTTGTGTGTCTGATTTATTTCATTTAACATTAAATTTTCCAGGTGTATCCATTTTCCAACCAATATCTCATATATGTCCTTCTTTTATAGATACTTTTGATTATCAGCAGTATCTGCTTGCCACTTGTGCTAGCAAAGTTTTAATACTATAGATAAGTATCTATGCCATTAAAGAATGATGCTTTTGGTATGGTGAAGATGATAGTGGTGATGACGTTTTTAAAAAACTAGTCACACACTGATAGATACTTGATAATAATAAAATATTTTAAACATGAATGTTCATGGATACTCTCTCCTGTCAAACCCAACATAGATTATCCACTAAAGTTTATATTTAAGTTTAGGAACACATAAACCACAAAGATAATGAAATACTTTCATGTCTTTTAGTAGCACAGTCACTCTCTCTTCACAATTGAATTTTCAAAAAATTGAATGTGAACTATTTTTCAAGATTAACTTTAAGATTCCATACATTGTGAAATGCTATTAAGAAAAATATTTCCAGTAGAAAAGGGTAGATTTATTCTATATACACATTAACAGTTTGTTACTAGAGTACCCTTCCTAATTAGGGGGAGAACCTTCTGAAATGTATATTAATGCTAGTTAATAAACATGGTACAGAGCAGCTAGAAAATCCTGGCCTTACTTAAAATAACAGGTTGTATTAAAGCATATTACAAAAATACATTTTCAATTAATCTTTCCTTAATTGGTGTCTTCTTTCTATTACATCTCAAGAGAAAAATCAGTTCTAAGATTTTTTCACATTTTGTCATTCAACTGTTACTCATGCCAAACTATTATTTTGAGAGAAAATGTGCAATAATGCCATTTACTTGGTATTTTCTCTTAAAAAGCATTGTACCTTAAGATTTATCGTTATGTACCCAGCATGTTTTATAAATGAATTTGGTATACATTTATGCCAAATCTTGAAGTTCTTCCAACTGCTTTTTTCCCCCTACAGTTTGGAAATCTCTTTATTAATGTTAGTTGCTAAGCAACACCCCCACTTCCCTGGTTGCCATGGTGATGCTTGAATTAGGGAGGGCTCACAGCCATCTGTTTAAACCAAGAATCCTCCTTTCTTTAAAGTATAACTTGCTCTAAGCATCCAGCACAAAGATGGGATATGTAAAGTACAACATAGAGTCTAAGTAGATATGAAAATAAAATGAAAAATTATGTTTTTGTTTTTTATTTTACTTAAAAGTAATCACTTTTTAGAATGTAAAATATCTATGTTGTAAAAATAGTACATTCAAAATTGATTGAAAGTGTACTCTGAATTGATAAAGAAAAACAACAATAAAATAAAACCAATAAAATTGTTTAAGGTATTCATAAACATTGGTTTTATTTTCCATAATTCATCATAGTCTTTGCTCCCTTTTAAACATACATCCAAAAATAACATATTAAAAAAAGCCTGAATACATAACTAGAACAAGTGTTGTATTTAATTTCACAGAATCTCCAGAAAATAAATGAACAATTTGATGCTCAGCCTATTTTAAATAAAAAATTGAAATTTTCTTTGGATTTTTTTTTCAGTATAAAAGCAGTACTATTTCCTGGATTTTTAATTTTGTTAGAGTTGGAATATGTCTAAGGATGAAGACTTGTCCGAGTGAAAAGTTTCACCAACCATTATGAATAAAAGCACTACTTCCCCCAATGATTTGCTTAGTGCCTGGTAATCTAAATAGAAAATGTAAATTTTCACTTATGTAGGGTGATAATGTGCTTGGAATTTACCAGAAGATTTTAAGCCTAGTAAATATGAATGATAACTTCCCTTCATGAAATTTGTCTTATTAAAATGTTTCCAAAATTTGAGTTCAACTGCTTTTCATCTTGGCCTCTGACTTGTCACTACAAAATTTCAATTTGATTTATTTAGTTAGTTAATATATTGCTAATTAATTGAACTCTAGTGACTCACCTTTCAATATCTTTCTCCTGAGCACTGGCCAAACCTTGTCAGATCCTCCACTGACTTATTTTTGTGGATAGAGCATAAAGTGGCTTTCCTGAAAGAATAATGCAGCATTGTTAAAATTAAGTACTCCATAAATGCAAATACTCAACTAAATGATTGGAGTACGATTAATTTTGTGCAAGAGTAATTGTATGTATTTTTTCTTGAACATTAATTGAGCTCTATTTGTGAGGAGAATGAGAAACTTCCTTCCCATCACTACATAGACTACAAATATGAAATGGATAAGACAATTTATGAACAAAATCACTTCAGTAAATACCAAAAAGATGAAAATGATAAATTCTTTAAAAGATATTAACTGGCACATGCCTGTGTTCCCAGTACTCTGGGAGTCTGAGTCAAGAGGAGCCCAGACTCGGCCTCCAAAACAAAAATAAATAACTGAAGATGCACCTCACTGCAAAGGCTCGCAGGTCAATCTCTCATACCAAAATAAATCTCTATATTTTAAATTGTTTTAATCTCAGTAAAGAGGTATCCTTTAGAAATTAAAAAGAGAGAGTTTCTTCATGATAAGAAATTATTGAATTTATCATCATCAGGTTAGCAGTACATGAAACACTAAGGATAATCCTGCAGATGTGAAAACAAAAGCAAAAGACTAAAACCTCTAGGATTCAACAAGATCATTACGAACAGGGACATCTAGAGCTGTATGTGCCTACATCAAAGAAATTTTAAAAATAAGTTTCTTTCTTCTGGTAACATTTGGCAAATTTTATTTAGGGCTTTAAATATAATATTCCACTCCACTCTCTCTTGGAATATTAGGATTCTGCTGAGAAATCTGCTTTTAGTCTAATAGAGACTCCCATATATATGTCTTGATACATTTTCTCTTTGAGAATTTTCTTTGTCTTATACTTTTGACAGGTTAACTATAATATGACTTGGGAGGATTTATTTTGATTGAATCTAATTTATGTTTTTTTTTAGTTTTGTACACTTGAATGTCCACAACCCTCTCAAAATTTGGAAAGTTTTCAACTTGTTTCATAGACTATTTTATATTATTTAGGCCTTTTTGACTTTTAGGCCTTTAACTCATATTGTAAATACTTGATTTTTTAACGTTTTACAATAAGTACCCAAGGCTGTTTCACTTGTTTGAATCTTTCCTTCACCTCAGAATTTCTTATTTCAGCTGGGTGTAGTGGTACATGCCTATAATCCCAGCACTCGGGAGGCTGAGGGAGGAGGAACGCTGGGAATTTGAGATCAGCCTGAGCTACATAGTGAGTTCCAGGTCAGTCTCAACCACATAGTGAGACCCTGTTTTAAAAAAACAAAAACAAAAACAAGAACAAAAAAGAATTCCTCATTGTGCTTGATATATTCTGCTACTGAAACTCTCAACCACATATTTATCTGATTGAGATTGTAGCCTCAAGTTTTGTTTCTCTGTTATTATCTCTTTGTGAATATCTCTTTCATATAAAAAATTTATCTTCCTCATTTTACTTAATCTGTCTGTGTTCTCTTTTTTTCTCTCATTCAGTTTATTGGTACATTTTAGGTATACAGTTACAGTTACACTCATCATTGGGCTCTTGAACCTTTACATGACAGGACTTGGTTCTCATTTTTTCCCCTTACCCCTGAACTCCCTTCATCCCCCGCTCCCTTCCCTATTTACAAATACTTTATTTCCATTTTTTCCATCTTCTCATTCTTTTTCTTTCCCTTATTACCTTTCCACACTCTTTCCCCTTCCCCTCCATCTTTAGTGCTTTTCTTCCTATTTCACATTGTCAATTATCTTTATGATATAATTGACAATGTCTGTGTCCTCTTGAACCTCTTTATGTTTTCTTAAAATTATTATTTTGAATTTCTTGAGAAATTTACTAAATTCCTTTTTGGCAGATGTTAATGTTCTCCTTCAAAGATATTATGGTATCTTCTTTATTCATTCCTATTGTGTTCATGTTTTGATTATTGTACATCTGAAAAATCATTGTACTAATTTTATTACATGACTTTTCCAGTAAATTATTTCTTCCTGTTCATATTGTGATAGCCAACCTGACTCCATTACTATGCCTGACACCATTTATGTAAAGTGAAGTGATTCTAGGTGGTCACCTTCCCCTCCTCCCTTGGGCGTCCCCTTAGTTAGTGCCTAACAGACCACCACATCCTGTGTGAATCTGCAACTATGTTACCTTGGTGACCTCTCGTTAGAACAATCTGCAACTATGTTATCTTTACTAGTTGGCATATAGAAGACTCCCACACCTGTGTGATACTTTGCTTTAACTAAACTGTGTGAAACTTCTCCAACTACCACTAGCTTAGCAAAGTTCCACCCCTGTGAATCTCCATCTTGCTCACTCTCTCTCTCTCTGAGCCCTGCCCAAATACAAGAGCCCTTAAAAGGATCCTGTGAACTGCCTTTCTTTTGTCCAGAGTCTTTTTGGCATGAGCCACTCTGGATCAGCCAGCTTATAATAAAGATTCCATTTAATTCAGAGTGCGGTGTATCTCTACAGTTCCAACTCACCTGGCACTGTAATAATATGTCATAGGGTTTCCATAACATAGGCTGTGTGGTATTTTATTCAATCAGAGGACTTACTGTTATGCTGGTAGATTCATTACCTGGAATGAATGTTGATATCATCAGTGTTCATATCAGTAGTCTATGCTACATGCTTTGTAGCATTGCTGAGCCAGTTAAGGGGCAACTCTCAGACAGGCAACATTTGCTGGCAGCACTGGGTATGGTATACAGCTGGTAGGGGGATGGAGTCCCCTTCAGTTTCCACAGGCTATGTGATGACATTGACATTCCGGTGAGCCAAAGGGGGTATTCTAGTGTGTCCAATAATAATGATATAGGAGGAAGAGATGTAACTCCCAGACCTGCTAGGTATCCCAAATGTGAGTTCATGTTCTCTAAAATCAATGAATGAATTCTAGGCACAGTTGAGGTTAAGAGTAGGAAAATGTATTGAGAGAAAGGCTTCTGTCTAAGAGAGTCAGAAGGCGGACCGGAAATTGGGTTGCCTGCCCACTCCATTTTTCAAAATGGCTTATACATCAAAGTCACGTGGTGAGGTGGGTACAAAGTTGGACAAAACTGTAAGAACCAATGGAAATTTCCAAGGTAGACAGGAGATGGGACAAAATCACCATGGCCAACCAATAACATTAAAAGTACAGCCACACAGATAATATTGATTAAATGGATATCAAATGGCAAAACAAGTCATATATAAGGAATATCCTGTTTAGAATACCAATCACTGTTATTTATCTCCAGGGAAAGCAATGCCTCTTCCTTTTACAGTGCTAACCAGTGAATGTGCCTCAACTGTTTTCCATTTGGCTCACTGCCATGTTGGCTCCTGGAGAGCGGGCAACTTGAGAACTGGGGCCTTGAGGGAGGCCCTGTCTGACTGCCTACAACATATATAATTAACTTACCTATCTACAATAATAAGAGCAGGTAGGTGGGGAACAGCTGCATGAAGGCGAGTGTACATTATTTAGCCGAGAAGAGCTGCTTTTGATGTCTAAGTATTGCTTATTGGACTTTATGAAGCTTCTGGTGATCATCCAACTCAGGACAGGCTGCTCAGGTTCTTCCTACATTTGCAGTGTGCAGGCATAGGCAACGATCTGATTCTCAGGGCCTCAGCAGGCAGAGATTCTGAGAATAGGGTAGGGTATGCAACTGTTACTTGAAACCACTAGAGTTTGTGACGTACAGCTACTTCCCATCCTCCATGGTGAGCAGATCATTCAAGAAAAATTCCTGACTATGACACAAGGTTTTCATTAGCTAGGTGAAAAGCCACTCATTTGCATCTCAGGGTTGATCAAAAATGAATACATTAGATATAAAGGTACAAGATCCTAATGATGAATGTAACTGTACTGTATGCAGTTCAAATGTACCAATAAACTTAATGAAGAATAAAAATGAATAGAGTGGGTAGCACAAGCAGGTAATCAAAAGGGGAAAATGGAAATATCAGCAACAGCAAAATAATGCAAAGAAAGGAATAAGCCAGTATCTCTCAGGGATAATTGTCAGTGTGAATAATCTCAATTCCCCAATCAAAGATGAGATGGCAGAGTGGATCAAGAAAGAAAACACAATAATATGTAGCATACAAAAAAAACCATTTAATTGAAAAAGATGCTTAAAAATTTGAAAAATCAAAGGATGGAAAACATTCCATGCGATTGGAGCCCAGAATAAAAATAAATAAAGAAACATTAGATTTGAACCAGAGTTGAATCTCTGAAAAAATAGACTTAATAGATATTCACAGAGTGTTTCATCCAACAACAGAATATCCATTCTACTTGCAGCACATGGGAGTTTCTGCAAAGCAGACCACATAAAAGCCAATATAACATGCTTAAGTAAATGCAAAACATAAAAATAAAATTATCACATACATATTATGAGATCATAGTGGGTTGAAATTGGAAATAAAAGATAAAATAAACCATATAAACTCTGAAAACACATGGAAATAAACAGTTGTCTCTTTAGTAATTAATGGGCCACAGATGCAAATAAAGAAGAACTTTAGATAGTTTCTAAAATCTAATAATAATGCCAGTACAACATGCCAGAAACTATGGGATGCTATGAAAGCAGTCCTAAGGGCAAGTTAAGAGCTGTGAAATCCTACATTAGAAAAATAGAATGAGCTCAAATAAATTAACTAATGATGCACCTCAAGCATATAGAAAAATATAGAAAGCAATATTAAAAAAGTCACTATTTAAAAGAGTTAGCTCTTTGAAAGATTAAACAAAATAGACAAACCATTAGCTAATCTTATGAAAATAAGGAAAGAAAAGATTCAAATCCATGCAATTAGAAATGGAAAACGTGAAAGCCCAACAGATTCTACTGAAATCCAGAAAATTATTAGTAATTGCTCTGAGAATTTATACTTTAATAAAATAGAAATTTAGAGGAAATGGAAAAATGCTTATATATACACAGATATGAATTTCCAAGGCTTAACCAAGAACATATACAACATCTAAATAAACCAATATCAGTCAGTGAAACTAAAGAATAAAAAAAAAAATCCTACCAACTGAGAAAAGCCCAGGTTCTGTCTGACAGATTCAATGCCAAATTCTACAAGAATTTTATGGACAATCTAATGTTGATACTCCTCAAATCAGATCAATACTCCTTTAATGAATTTGAAAGGGAAGCAGTGTGCTCAGAGTCATTCCTGATAGCAAGCATTACTCTGATTCCAAAAGCAGTTAAACATCCAACCAAAAAAACATAAAAAAATGAGAGAGAAAGAGAGCTATAGATAACTTTAAAGAACACAGATATGAAAATCCTCAAAAAGATATCCCCAAACACAATGAGGGAGATCATCAAATATTTCATGCATCTGGACCAGTTAGAATTCATTCTAGGCATGCAATTGTGGTTCCACATATGCCCTTTATTTCCACTTAAACTTACATTTTTCATTTCCTAGCATGAGCAAGTTACAGGAAATATTTTGAATATTATAGACATTTTTCTTTTCTTTGTAGTTTAAAAAAAGTGTATTGTTTGAGTCTTTAGAATTCTTACTCCTTACGAGTTGCTTACTCCTTGTTTCGGGTACTGGGGATGAAACTCAGGACTTTGCACTTGCGAGGCAGGCACAGTGCCACTGAGCTAAATCTCTGGCCCTACTCATTTATTTCTGCCTCCCACCTTTCTTCTATACAGAAGGGATCCCTAAAGGTCACTGTGAAGACTTCTAATCCAGTGCCTTCAATTCTTTCTGCAAGACTCAGATTATCATAGAATCGAAGAAGGCAAAATTTCTTATTTCAATTTGCTTTTTAGGTGAACACAAGTCAGCTCTTTTCAATGTTTTCTTTTCTGAGGTCCACCGATTTCTCTTCTTTACATTTACTGAATAGCTATGGATACTGTGTGCATCTTATGATTTGAATTTTTCACTCATTTTCACTCTTGGCTTGTTCTTTTGGATTGAGATATGGAAGTATTTTCCATGATTGTTTTTGTTTCTTTTTATTTTATTTTGCAGCACTAGGGATTGAATACATAATAGGCTAGTGTACTTTATTCCTGAGCTCTAACCCTCACTCCTTTTAATGTGATATATATATTTTTTTTTCCTACAGACTGCTGCTGTTATTTTCCCACAAAGTCTTTCACCACTTTTATTTTCTAGCTTTTTCTATATGATAGATTTTTCTACTAAAAAAGATCCATCTATAGAACAACTGGGAAAACTTACCTTGATGAATTACATGTTCCTCTAGATAACCTCTGCCATAATTTTTTATTCAAAACTTCAATATTTGTTGCTTTTTATTTCTTAGGCTATAGTGACTTCCCTTTTCTAAGCAGGGACTGATTCATGAACAACTCTTTGGATTGGTGAAAAGTCGTGCTGAATATCTTTAAGGAAAGTTTAAAAATTAAGATTGGAGTCTTGAGCAAGGGTGAGCCAATAAAGCTTTAGATTGTCTACCATTCCTCATCACTAAAACAACTATTTTGGCTTCAATATTTTATTAGATACCTTTCAAATTGCTCTTAGATTTTTGTGCTTTTCTCCACATCACATCAATCATAGTATCAGATATAATGCTTTCTTAGCATTATATTCCTGAAAATTATTATAAGCCTTATAGAACTTTTTATCACTCTCTTACCTACCTAAGGTCACTTCTCTTATGAAACCTGATTTGGTTATTCTAACAATGAATGTGTCCAATTTTAAGATTATGAAATATAAGATACCAATTTAATGTCCTCTTGTAGTCCTAGTGTATGAGGAAATGAATCAAGACTTATGAGAATGAAATACATCATTTTGGAAGATTTTTGAAAACACAAAGTGCTATGAAAATAGGAAAACCTTACAAAGAAATCTATCTCCCCATAAATTAGTGATATATGAAAATGACTTCATCAAAACATGATGAAAAATTCAGCACATATTATATTCTCTGAAGATTAACTTTTGAAGTCAATCTACATAACATTACTTGATCAAAATTAGTACTGCTAATATTTGTTTTCCCCAAGTTCTCTGTCCTAGAAAAGCCAGAGGTTGAAATGATAAATAATACACAAAAATTATTTTTAATTTCAATATTTTGCAAAGAAAGTAAGAAGGACATTATTGATAATCATTTTAAATGATTAAAATGATTTAAATGCTTCAATATAATAAATTTAAAATGTAAAACTCTAAATAACACAAATGGATAAACAAACAATCCCCCAAACAAAGGAAGTAGTAAAGCTTAATTTGAGACATTTATTTATTCTACAAATATTTATTTTGCCTTTATTTTATGACATTTACTGCTTAGGAAAGATGCTTTCTTCACTATAATTGAATGCATAACTAAACACACAAATAAAAAGGATTGATTATACAAGTTTAAGGGAAATTGTAACATACTATGATCAAATTTATGAGTGAAAGATTCTATCCTTCAGTGGAAGAATAGTGTGGTCTTTTCTGAAGAAAATGCATTTATTTCATCAGCAGTTAAGTGGAGAAGCAAAAAGAAGACATTCCTGTAAACCTAACGGTGCAAGTGAAAGCCCAAGACAGGAAGACAAAAGAAAATTAAAGGAAGGGGGAGGCCAACATGAATGAATCATGTGAAAAATGCAGAGGAGGAAGCAGAAGCCTCAGTAGTACCCGAGGTAGTAAGAACCAGGCAAATGAAATATGCTGAGCTTTATCCTAAGAACAATGTACAGCCATTGGTGGCTTTCACAAATGATACAATTTACATTTTAAGAATAGATTAGTGGAACTTCTGCCCCTGTGAATTTCTTAGAAACTCTACTCACTATAGAGTATACATTTTGATGATTATAATATCAAAAGTTATATTACTTCAGTTATTTGATACTAATATAATACCACTACTAGGCTTCTCAATCCTTCTAAAATATATTTCTTTTCACTAATTTGAATACAAAATATTAATCTTCACCATGGTAAATTTTTAATGTCACTTTTTGACAGTCAGGCAAAAGAGGTAGGGTATAAACATGCATTTTATATATAAATTTGACACCCTTTCAATGTTGAGAAAAAGTACTAGTTTCCAAAGATAATTGCATATGACAATTATTTTCATATGGATAATAAGCAATTTAATAGACAACCCAATAAAGTCTTTAAAACAATCTTCACATTGTTAAAACAAATAAATAATAATATGAATTATACTGATGATGTTTCCCAGAAAACATAAATAATAGCATGAGAAAATTACTTGAGTTAAATTCTATCAAGAATTTCAAGTATAGAGCACTTAGTATTCAGAAATTAGTGTCAGCAATTTGTATGAAAAAAATGTCCTGACTCACACTATTTCATGATTTTTTTTAAACAAGCTAAAACATGGTCTGATTTTTTTTACTGTGTTATTTCTTTCTGAAATGTACTGTAATTAGTATTTCATTAAAATATGGATTTCAGTAAATGCTGGGTTTATGACATATTTGTGTTTAGTGGTATGAAAGATCACTACCCTTCTTTTTTAAAAAGTCTATGCTAAATATATAAAGTTAAAAGGGCAGTTTTCTTCTACCTATGCTCTGAGCAAGATCTGGATGATCTAAAGAACACAATAAATACTTTAATTAGATGAAATAAAAACCAAAGTCGTACATAAACGTAGGCTTACAGAAAATAACTAAATCTTATGTGTTGATATGCATCTGAAAAGATTTCAAAATATAACTGTTTAATTTGCAAATAAATGCTCTTTTGAATGATGCTAGATGGTTATTTACTGAATAATAACTGAGAGAACATTGCTATTCAAAAATTAATTATACCATCATTTCCTTACAAAAATAGACATATTCATGTTCAAAACCACAGGAACTGGGAGCAAATGATGAGTAATAATAAGGAATATTGCCCAGAAAAACATGATATTTCTCACTTTTACTGGCAAGTGAAAGATAAATGAATCTAGAGAAAACAACTCAATATAACAACCGTCTTCAAAGTAATGGATCATCTCTACTGGGAAATTTACAGGACTCCTTTTTATGTGCATTTGATATTATAGTAACTCATGGGCTTCTCAATTCCAATTTGGTTCTTGGTGTTTTTAAAGAACATATATTTATACTGAGGTTAGGAGATTTTATTATCTTATTATTCAGAAGACCTTGTTAACTACTGAGGAATTTGACAGAATCTAATGTTGTAAAATCTTCAAATAATTAGCACCTTATCTAGCTTTAAGAAGAGACACCATTATTAAATCACAGGAGTCATCAGATGAGTTTGAGGATTAACATTAGTTATCTTTTAATTACTTCCAAAGTGATGACTCTTAATTAATTGCATTAGAACTCAACCTAAATAAGCTTTCATATTGACAAAGATTATGGAATATAGTTACTCAATTAAAATCAAATAGTGAAGCAACTGTTTAGACATATTATTTTGGCAAAGGTTAAGCTAGAGAAACGATCTGAGATTCAAAGAAATGCATGTGAGTTAATATATTAGATTCACCTATAGGAGGAAGAGAATGCTTAAAAATAAGTAGGTGGTTTGAATTATACACTTTTAAACAAGATTACACTTTTCACTCTTTTAGAGAGTAATGTATCAATTATTTTCTCTAATTCTGTGAATATCAAACAGAAAGACATGTAAACTGAAATTGCAAACTATAAGGTGAGTAGAGTAATTTATTAATTGAGGAAGTTTATGTTGATGAAAATCAATATATGGAATACACAAGGTTTATGGAAACTACACTAAAATAATTCTGGACAAAATTTAATAATGGATGAGAAGCTGGGGACACTATAAAAAAGGGAAGATGGAACTCGAGAAAAGAGAAGTAATTAGCTCAAAATATTTATCATCCTAACTAAAGTAGATGAAAATATGTTGTTTTTTTTTAACTAACACTTTTGGTCTAATGAAATGTTGGGTTCTACAAAGTATTAAAAAGGATTTCAAATTAGAGAGGGCAATGTGAAAAATTGCTCTAGAAACAATTGACAATGAAAGACAACAAATAATAAAAAAGGAAGAGCTCTCTCCCCTTGTCTCCTTCAGTCCATATTTTATCATTCTCCTTGTTTGCATTTTGCCTCACTCAAATGAGAGATACCTCCCTCACAATATTTAAGTTTACACATCTAGTTTATTTCACTCCATTAAACTGCGTCAACTACCAACAAGTTTAATAAAACTTAAATGAATACATGTAAAAATCATAATACACTGATTGGAACTGGTGGAGGCATTTTAAAAGTAGAAATTAATAATATGCTTTCTTTGGAGGGGATTTATAAGCAATACACACTCTGCATGAGGGCTTAAATACTGAAAAAATAGTAAATAATAATAATAATAATAATAATAATAATAAAAGCTAAGATATATTTTTAAGCAAACAGTACAGAAGTTGCCAGTGTGAGTTAAATCTTTACCTTCTTGGTTACTAATAAAATAGAGTTTACATTTCTATATTGAATGATTATGTAAAAGCTATGTTAACTATTTAACACTTAGTAATTAAAATTATTTTGTTGTATACTATTGGTCCTACCTCTTTTAGAGAGAGGATTTATGCAGCTTTTATGTATACTATCGTTATTTTATGTTAACCTAAGATGGTAAATATCCTTAAACATTGCATTTTCAAATAATTTTAGCTCAAATTTTAGTTAGCATATTATGTCATTCTTTTATCAGATCATGTATGTATTTTTTCAAGTATATATGGGAAAAAAGAAAACTAAATGAAGACTTACAGTACAAAAATTGATGCATTTACCATAATTTTCTTGGACATCTTTTATTAACATGCATACTGAAGCTTTAAACTGATTGTTAACATTATGCGAAATAGGAAGAAAGGATGAAATAAAGATTAAATGATTAAAGGCCAGGGATTAAGCTCAGTGGCTCTCCAGCCTGCCTTGCTAGCAGAAAGTCTCCAGTTCTATCTCCGTTAAAAAAAAAGATAAAATGATTAAAGATGAATGTGCAGATAGAACAAAAGGAAAGAACAAACTCCTCTATAAAAAGATCAAGTGTTATGCTCACTTGGAGACATGAAACAGAGTAAAAATTATAATACTTAGAGTATAAAAAACAGCCATATTAAGATCGTGGGATAAAGATTAGGGGAAATTTAAGTATAGTATCGTCAGTTAAACATTTATTCATCTTGTCCCCCAGTTTCATTTACTCTCAGTATCAGTGTGTTTAACTAAAAATGTTAGAAATTAGTATATAGTGCCTTCACACGGCTTAGGGGCTAACGGATTGCTTATAGTGCTATGTGGTTGCATACTATACATTTGATATCTAGGAATAATCAGGTAGTACTGGCAAATATCATAGTCAGGGCTATTTTCTTGTAAGTAAATGAATCAATAAATAATGATTTTTTTTTCCTTTTGTCTCAGCACATGAAAATGCCAGTTCAAGATGGGCTGATTTAAACATGCAACATGAAAATAGAAAATAAAATCCTACAAGGAAACATAAGGGAAAAACTTCATAAAGTTAATGGTGACAATGGTGTCTTGGATATGATCCCCAAACCACAAGTAACAAAAGCAAAAGTAGACAAGTGAAAATAAATCATACTAAATGGTGTAGTGCATCCAAATAATCAATCAACACATAGGAAATGCAAACTGCAGAAGGAGATAAATATTTTCAAACTATTTATGTGATGAAGGTTCATTTCCAAAATATATAAGGAACACACACAATTCAGTGGTGATAAATAACATAATTTGACAAGAGGAAGTCATAAATCATAAGTGAAATACAAAGTAAAAACAACATAAGATGCCACTTTATATCTTTTGGGATAATCATTATGAAGAACAAAAACAAGTTTTGTGAGGGAGAAAATGGAACCCTTCGTGCATTATTATTACAAAGGTAAAGTTACCATAAAATATTATGGTCAGGCATTAAAAAAAAAAACAGTATTACCATATGATTCAGCCTTCATGTGGTAATTAAAACATTTTTCATTATTTAACCTCAATCACTGAATTAAAATTCTCAGATATTTACATTCTTACATTCCTGCTGCATTATTTATAATTGTTAGTGTGTTGTCTTTCTGTTTCTGTGACATGATACACAAGAAAACAACTTATAGTACAGAAGATTTATTTTCACTAACGGCTGCAGAGGTTTCAGCCCATGGTTGGCTGGTTCCAATCTTCTAGGCCTATAGTGAAGCAGAACCTTTCTGAGTGAGGGATGTAGCTTACCTCAGGGCAACTAGGAAGCAGAAAGAACGAGAAAGCTCAAGAAGGGGCTGAAGATCCATTTTAATTTCCATAGAAATTGGTTCTCTAAGGCTTGTTTCACCTTGCTCAGCAGTCCTGCCTCTCAAGACCTACAGAAACCAAAGTCCAAGTGACTTTGCCACTGCTTCCCTGGTGGCGGAACTCAGCATAGCTCAATTGATGCTGGTTTTACTTATCTGCAGAATACAAGCGTGGAGTCATCCACTCACATTTCAAAGGTCTAGAAGATCTTGCCTGCCCAGAGGCCAAGGAGCAAAGCACCTTTAGCTTCATTGCAACAGCTTTACTCACTGCTCTCTCAGAAGCTCTTTGTGGAAAACGTGGCAAGGAAAGTTTCAAGCCATGAATAAAGACAGCCCAAAAGAAGTTATGTGGTTTGCGACTGGTAGGCCTCAGTGGTGGGGCTGGGCAAGACTTATGGAAGACACTATTGACCACCCTGTTCCCTAGATGCTTGATATGGAGGTACAAAACTTGATGTTTAAAATTCATCATGGTGAATGCATCTAAAAGTGAACCTTGATTTTGTATAATTGTCTTAGTCTTTTTTATATTTTGCCTGCTAGTCTGAGTATTAAATTGTGTTGATGGTAATTAACTTGAAAAGGACTTATAAAATAAATAAATCTGATGCTGGTTAATAAAGAATTTAAAAAGGGGTGGGAGGAAGGTAAAAAAAATTGAGATGTGTTACATGCATGTACAAATTTCCCACAATGAATTTAATCATTATATATTGCAAACATGTACTAATGAAAATATTTTTTTTAATTGAACAAAAGAGGGCTGGGGATTTGGCTCAGTGGTTCTGCTGTCTTTCTCACAAGCGCAGGAACCCAAGTTTGATCCCCAGTACCAAAAAAAAAAAAAAAAAAAAGAACAAAAGCATTATTTCTTTGATTAGGTAACTTAAGAGATGCCCTCTTTCACTGCAGTAGCAGATTATATTTTTAAGGAAGTCTTTGTGACATATATGTTTTTCAAAAACTTAGTTGATCTTAATATTAAATGTATAGCTTCAGAATGTTACTATGATCTTAAGACTAAAGCAGTCTGAACTCATATTTTATGATGATTTAAATGTTTATGATCAAATAATTTGGATTTTCAGTAATCAGATAAATGACCTATTTACTGCTTTAAAATATTACTTAATGGAAAACAATAGATTTGGGCAAAATTATAAAAATACAGTATGCATTTAATTTTTCCAGAATTTTTGTGACCCCCATTCAATTTTATAAACCCTATAAAAATGAAGATTTCTAAAAATCTAAAGTGTGAATCTCCTTTGACCCAGCTAGTCACCATCTGGGTATATTCACAAATGAGTTAAAGACATCATGCCACACAATTATTAATGGCTAAAGCTTGGAAACAGACCAAATGCCATCAACTGGAGACTGGATAAAGAGTGTGTGTGTGTGTGTGTGTGTGTGTGTGTGTGTGTGTGTGTTAATTAAATGGAGTACTAGTCAGGCTTAAAGAATGATATACTAGAGACATTTATAGCTAAATGGATGCACACTGAGACTATACTCAAGTGAAATAAATAGGAAATACATGTGTAAATATCAAATAGTTTCTCTCGTGTGAAAAATTGAAAGTGTAAATAAGGATCAAGATGTATAATTGATAATGTGAAATAGAAGAAAAGGTCTAAAGGGGTAGGTGAAGTGGGAGGAGTAGGGGAAATGAAAGAAGAGAAAGGAAAATACAAGAAAAGGAAAAAAATGATACAAGCTCTCAGTAAATAGGGAGGAGTGAAGGGGTTGAAGAGAGGGCAGGGAGATGGATAAAAACTAAGTACCAGGATACATCACATGTTAAAGGTACAAGTCTCCAATGATGAGTGTGGCTCTATTGTATGCCTAAAATGTACCAATAAATTCAATGAAGAAAAAAAAAAGACATCGTGTCAGAGTGATGTATACATACCCATGTTAATAGATGCTCAATTCATAATAGCTATGTATTGGAAACAGCCTATGTGTCCATCAACAGATGAATGGGCGAAGAAAATGTGTTACTTACATGTAACAGAATACTACTATGCCTTTAAAAGGTTGAGCTTGAGTCATTTGTATGAAAACAGATGCACTTTGAGACCATGCTATTAAGTGAATTAACTCATGCATAAGTTTAATACCACATAATTTCTCGTATATGAAAAATTATATCTCTATATATTCATTATTATATTTATAATATATGATCTTATGATGATATAAACATATTATGATATATATAGATAGATTATAATGAATAATGGATAGTAGGAAATAAAAATTATCTTATAATCCAGCATAAACATTTTATCTAAAAGTGACTTGATTTAGTACAATTGTCTTCCATGTTTTATATATTTTTTGGCTATTCGTCTACTTTTCCATCTGTATGTATGATAGTTCACCTTATAAGGTCTTATAATTAAATGTTTCTGATGCTTGAAAAATAAAAGTAAATTGGAGGGAGGGGGAAGGGAGCTGGAATGTGCTATGTACGTTATCAATACCCCACAGTGCATGAAATAATTATGCAATGCAAACGTGTAGCAATAAAAGTTTAATAATCAATTTATTAACATAGAAAAAAATCTTTATAGAGATACAGTGATAATTAAAATATTTAACTGGATAGCACAACCATAAATCAATCTTAAGCTTCAAATAAATTATGATGGATCTAATCCCTAAGCAATCAGACTAGTGTGCAGATCTGCCTTAAATTTTGATAAATTTTCACTTAACTATAGTAAGCTAAAGATTCGAGGTCAGTTTGCATCTGTTATCATGATTTTACATTTTAAAATAAATACAAAGTGGACATTTTATACATTATTATTGTCATATTTGTACTTAAGGAAATGCAAAGAATGATAAAGTGCATGAATTATTTCAAATTAAAATAAACAATTATTTTACTTAACCTAATTAAATCCATTGGAGCATATGGAAGTCGATCCTTAATAATTATTTTCAACTTCAGAAACAAAGCTAGTGTCTAGTGGAATTGTACTGTTACAATAATTTGAAAGTAATTGTATGATATGAATACAGCTTATGATCTGTAAAATTCTTCATATTCCAAAAATGCAAAACAATGCTCCCATCTTGGAGTTCTTCTAGAAACTTACCTCTTCTGTAAAAGAGGATCCCCTAACCTTACCTTTCCTTTAAATTTATAGCCTTTCTGAATGCTTTGGTAGATATGATAAACAAAAGTGCTATTATGAAACTGAGATTGTTATCACAATAATGTCATGAAGTCCTACCTTTTCTTTGATAGGATGCTTATTCTTTGAAGTGAGCCACCATTTTGGAAGAAAAACAAAAACAGTCTTAAAAAAAAGGTTATATGGAACAATTCAGTATGTTTGTTAGGTTTTGTAGCTAACTTGAATGTCCATTTGCTGGCAAATATTAGTTTTTAGACAACGAAGACATATCTATAGATAATTAAAATTTTACACTGTTTAGTCACATCAAGTGAGACAGATTACTTTATGTTGAAATTTCTAATCAAGTAATTTATAAAAATTATTTAAATATTTTAATTTGTTTTTTAACTTAAAATAGTAATCAAAATGTTTTCCACACAAAATGTTATTTTAGAATATTACATTATTTGTGAATGCAATCATAAATAAAAGTGATATAACTGTGGTACAAAAAATAGATTATGCAAAAATTGTCCTGTACTCTAAACCTTGGTTGTGTGGACAATTTTAATGGAGTGAAACTATTTTTTCCTTCTCAAAGATAGAGGATACAAACACAATTTTCTATTTGGCTTGTAGTTTAGACATACTAGTAGAGAGCCTGCCTTGTCTCGGGTTCACTAAAATTTCCAGGGTCTGAGCATCATATAATGCAGACAGCACCTATGAAATTCTACTTCTCAACCACAAGGTCATAGACCATTTGATTCAAAGTTTCAGGGAAAGAGGACTAGAATATACAAGGCTACCAACATGCAAGATAGAGTTTATTTAGTAAATCACAAACATATATTTATTAACAAATGACCTAACTTATGATACTTGTCTTTATGCAAATAATGGTAAATTTAGAACATTTACATCTTTAACTCATATTTAGAGATTTGAGGGGTTTTTTCCTCCTTTTCACCATATAAATCAAATTCTGAATTATCACTATGGGACAATGACAATATCAAGTATTGATTCAAATAAGTAGTAATTTACATTTGAGTCATCTTGCACAACAATTGGGAAAAGAGCTTTGAATTTTATTAGTCATTTGATTCATTTTTGAAATCTGATTTATTAGTAATGGCAATTTTCTGAAAAGAAATTTTGCATTTTCTATGAAATTACTGAAATAAAATTCTACCTTTAGGAAATAACACTGTATTGCATACCAAAATTTCATATTGGTCATGTAAACATAGTTCATCATTCTTAATTGATATCTTATAAATATAATATTTACATTAATGTTTACAACAGATCAACTTTATAATGGATAAAGAACTTGTATTGAATGGGTTCCCTTGGGCACGGCTTTTAAATTAAAAAAAAAATTATCTTTTAACTTCAAAAGAAGTCTTACATAAAATTTAAAATGGATTATTAACCCTAAAAGCATAAATTGTGAAAGTCTAAATTTTATACATTTGATATTTTAAAAACAGAACTATTTAAAGAAAAACATAATCTAAATTTGATATAAAGATTATCCTTAAATTTCAATAACTAAAGCCAGGGAAATTTTGATAGAGAAGGAGTCTAAATTCTCCAATGTAAATTTCTGCCTTCACTCTTTACCAGACAGACATCCACTATGAAGATAGACTGATGTGCAAAACCTCTACAAATGCTCTCAGACTGTTTCACTAATTACCAAAAGGCAATTAAAAGCAAATTATTGAAAAAACATCACTTGTAGGTCACCTGTAGGACTACAGTCTATAGACATGAGGCTGAATAACCTCTATAATCTTGACCATTAACATGGTGGGATGAACATGAAAAGTGAAGTAAAGGTAGAAAATACTGATTTGAGAGAGACAGAAGATTTCAGTAAAGAGCAGTGTCCATTTGTTACTCTAAGCAATAACCTGTACAGCCCACCTAATCCATGAAAGTTAAGATATGGAATGAATTAGAAAAAATTTATTGCTCTGATAATAGTTATAGGACATGAGTTGCCAATATCATAATCTCCTTACTCTTTTCTTTTTATTAAACTTGTGTAACTACATCTTAGTTTTCTACTTTAGATATATATTTCTGAATATTTTCAATAACCGTGGGTTTTATTTTACATCTTCAAATATACACATCAACTTTCTTTAAACACTTCATTATTAAGTGAAGTAATATATTTCATTCATTGTATGATTATTATTTTGTTATGAATCATTATCAAATACAATCATTTAATTAGTTTTAAATATATTTTACTAATTTATCCATAACATACAGTTCTGAAACCTACATGATATAACCTACAGTATTTTTTAAACCTCCTTTGCTGGATTTCCATATCTTTATGATATTTTCTGTGTGCATGGATTCATATCTTTGAATTTCTATATTTTAAAAAATATTTTTCTGTTTATTTTATTTCTCTCCCATACTAGATTTCCTCTTTACTTACACAAAAATACCTTTTTGTAGGGTATTACTTGTAAAACATATGGCATGAAGTAAGTAGATGTTTTGAGAACATTTATTACTTAAATATCCATATTTAATTTCATATTTTAATGAGAACTTTGCTGATACAGAATTTGAGGATATGAGTTGCCTCTTTCCAAAGTTTTCAGATTATTTTTCTGAATTATTGTGTGCTCTCAGTCCAACTCCTACTTAGTTACTAATCCTTGTATAAGTGTGTGTTGCGAATGTTTCGTTTGTCATTAGATTTCACTCTCAATTTCAGGAACTCCTCATTCTTTACTTCTGGCTACACCTAAAAGAAAAACTGCTTGGATTTCTTAGACCATGCGAAGTGGATAAGCATTGACCTGGTACTCCAGTGATACTGCAAGTCAACTTCTCATTTCACGCATTCTCTGAATGGTGCTCACTGCTCCATATTTTGCTCGGCCCAAAATGGGACGGCAGTTAATGGCCACGCACTGATAAAGGCAAGGACTACCTTTCTGGGTGTTCTCGTTATCATTCTAAAAATGTTCCAGAATTTTTCTTTTCATCTCTTTCCTGCATTCCAATTATATATTATTGTTATCTATTAACTACAGTAATTTTATTCTGAGATTAGAAATGTCAAAAAAAAATCTTTAGAAATTATAATCTGTGATGCTTTAAATTTACCATAAGGTAAATTATATATTTGATAACCAGTTAGGTAGTTATTGATTAAATATGGATATTTTAAAAATATTTTGCTTTCTTCTAATCCAGATTGTTTAGTTTGGATATTTTCTCCATATTTTAATGTATGGCTAAAACAATTTGATTCAGGAATTCAAATATTTATGGATGATTTGTCATTTCCAAAATATGGCCAGTGAAATTGTGCATATGGGTGATGATAGGAAGGTGATAAAATACATTATCTTCCAGAGTTGTTATAATATTACAGATATATATCAGGAAGATATTAATTTATATTTTATGGTACGGTACAATTTCCCTACAAGCTGATACAAGGAAAGAAATATTTTTCAATTTGGGAGGCATATAGACTATTTCTCATTAAAAATTAAAACTGAGAAGATGAAGAGGTAAGTATAGATATGTAGGCTATAAATGACATGACGTAACTGAACGTTAAGATTCATATTATTTTAGAGAAGTTCAGATATCAAACTAAGGATGTGACCACTATTAAAATTAACAGGCATTTTTCACAGATTTTTATTGGGAATGTTTCATATAATTTTCGCACTGAAAGATTATTCTCTTAGCAATATGTAGTTTCAAATGAAAGGGGAAAGAATAGAGGCTTTGACTACACTCTGAAGACTCTTGCAATAAGAAATATGTGAGTGAGAAAAGCCTAGCATATGGGCTAGTTAATGTTAATGAGAGGAAGGAAAGGCTGTCCTTGGACAGTTTTCCGTAGGACATAGTCTTGAGAAGTAGCCAAGGGAATAATAAAGAAAGACATGATGGTCCAAATGGTGCCAAAAGGTTTAAATACATTCAATACATTCAATACCAGTACATTCAAATAAAGAAAAGTTTTCTATTTCAAGACTAGCTTTCAGGAATGGGAAGCTGCAACGCAAAGAAAGTAAAAAGTAGCTTATAAAGTTTGGATTTTGCCTTTGAATAATGTATAAAATAATTTGTATATTCACTCTTTATACTTTGTCTCAAATAATATTTGGATTTTCATTAGAGTTAAAATTGTTTTATTTTTAATGAAAGAATAACTTATATAGATATTTATTTAGGAATGCTCTTCTTAGTTGAGTTCATGTTTAGTTACACAGAATATCTTAATAATATAAAAATATTAAATTTAATTAACATAAAATGAACCCAATTCTTCTAACAATAAAATTTCTCTAACAAATTTGATTGACGGTCATTCATTTGAAGGACTGTTGCCAAATTTCCCTAAATGCTTTTGCATACATCTTCCAGGCTTCTGTCTCTTTAATAAGAAAATCATCCTCTGTTTATAGTTTAATACTAGTTTAAATTTTTCCATAGGCTTTAAAAACAGATAGTAACATCATCTGAAAGCTAACATTAATAAACAAATGCAGAAGTTCTCAGTCACTATTCAAAGTTTTAAAACAAATGATCTTTAATTTTCATGCATTCAATAAAAATCAAATAAAATTATCTCTGTGTTATGAAAATGCAAATAATAGTGGCATTAAAAAAACATATGTAAGAGTTGACAATTTACAATTCTATTATGTGGATCGTAAATGTCCTACAAAGACTTGTGTTTTGAAGATTCGTTACTCTTTTAGGAGATGGAGGTGGGGCCTAATGGGATATAACTAGGTTACTGGGAGCTTCTTTCCTTCTTTGATTTTTGGCTGATTAGACATGAGAAGAATGGTTCTGTCCCATCAAACACTCCCACAAATATGTGCTACTTTACTTCAGTCTTAAACTATGATGGGAATCGATCCAAAATTGGGCTCTCCAAACCTGGGAGCCAAGATAAACCTTTACACCTTATAAGTTATTCCTTTTGCTATATCTGTATAGTTACAGAAAACTTACAGATGTAAATTTTATATTTTGTAGCCAAAAATTGTTGGCAAATATTGATTATCTAGAAAGAACGTATGTTTCCCTATATTTCTAATAATTTAATTTTGTTGTCTAATAGTTTTAATTTGTACTTGTTTTTCAGGCAGCTTTCTTCTTTATTTTGTTTTACTTTTTATCTTTTTTTTTCTGTATAGTTACAGAAAACTTACAGATGTAAATTTTATATTTTGTAGCCAAAAATTGTTGGCAAATATTGATTATCTAGAAAGAACGTATGTTTCCCTATATTTCTAATAATTTAATTTTGTTGTCTAATAGTTTTAATTTGTACTTGTTTTTCAGGCAGCTTTCTTCTTTATTTTGTTTTACTTTTTATCTTTTTTTTTTTCGCTTTAATTGAGTTTATTGGTACATTTTAGGGATACAGTATAGTTACATTCATTGTTGGGATCTTGTACCTCTACATGACAAGTCTTGATTCTCATTTTTTCCCCTTACCTCTGCCCTCCCTTCACCCCCTCCTCCCCTCCCCATCTACAAACACTTTATTTCCATCTTTTCATTATCTCACATTTTTTTTTCCCTTATTACTCTTCCCCTACCCATCCCACCTTCCCTACACCTTTAGCTCCTTTCTTCCCATTTCTAAATGTCAGTAATCTTATTAGGATCTTATGTATTATTGCAGATTATTCACACCAGAGAAACTATTCGGTATTTATACATGTTTGACTTATTTATTTCACTTAGGAGTATATCTTCAGTGTGTATCCATTTTCCTATGAATGAATCTATTTTCTCATTCTTTGTGGCTAATATTCCATTTTATTGAAAAAACACATCTTCTTTATCCAGTTTCCAACGGATGGACAAATGGGCTGTTCTTATTGTTGACAGAATTCTATAGTATCTCAAATATTCTTCACTCTAATTTTAGCAGATATACAATTTGCAAATATTTCTTTCATTACTGTAGATTGTCTCTTCACTTGTTGAAAATGTCCCTTGAAACATGATAGCTATACAATTACTCTGTTTTATGGCTATCAAATATAATATTCCACTGCAAAACAAGGGATCATGAAGTTTTTAGGTTTTTGTTTGTTTGTTTGTTTGTTTGTTTTTGAGACAGGGTCTCACTACATAGTTGAGACTGACCTGGAATTCTCTATGTAGCCCAGGCTGGTCTGGAACTCACAGAAATCCTCCTGCTTCAGCCTCCCAAGTGCTGGGATTACAGGTGTGTGCCACCACGCCTGGCAATCATGAAGTTTTAAATTATGTTTTTCTTAAAAAATTTTGATAGCTCTTTTATTTTACTAAGATTATTGATCCATGCTGAAATATTAATTAAATAATGCAATAAAGATCTATTTTTTTATTTTTTTCTGTATACCAAGTACCATTGTCTATGCATATCTGAAACTATTTCTTCCCTACTGAAAAATTTTGTTAGCCTTGTCAAAAATTAATTGGCCATAAATGTTTATTTTCATAACAATTTTATTAAGTTTCATCCGCATGTCTATCCTAATGCCACTTGAACTCATTTTTATTTTTAAAAATCTGTATGGTAAGTTCTGAAATTCTAAAAATACTACCGTTCAACTGCCTCCTTTCTTCCATTTATGTCAGTTTTTTGTTTCATATACTTGGGGGCTCTGATATATGGTATATTTATGTTCATTTTTGATACATTTTATGCACTGTACTTTTTAATCAATTTACTTATCCTTCTTAGATTATTATATCTTTGTTCTTACATTAGTTTAACCACTCAATTTCTTCTTTGATTATATTTTTCTTCACTATCTTCTTTTCTCCACTTTTCACTTTCCAACTCTTTGTGTTTTTGAGTCTAATTTGAATCATATAATTATACAGAAATTGCTCTTTTTAGTCATACACTGTCAATCTCTGTCTTTTGGTGGGAATAATTCACTCAGTTTTAATCTTTTACTGATAATGAATACCTCAGCTTCTCAAAGAGGAATAATTTACCATTAAGATGCTAACAAAGAAAGCTTGCCTTGGTTTCTACTTTGTCATTTCTTTTTGGAATTTAGACTCAAGTTTGCAACATCCTATGTTACCTAAATTTCTTGTCTGTTGTCCTGCAGGGCAAAATTTTTGACTTGCCAACCTATAGCAACAATCCTGTGAGAATCATTACTCAAATCACTAGCCTTCCTCACCATATGGGAATCACTAAGCACTTCCATGGCCTCTGAGTTGTTGAAATTTCTGAGCTCCAAAATTGTCCATCCTCGCCGTCATTCTGAGCTGAATAGTTCTTTTCTTATGAGGGTTAATTCTTTGGGATTTCTATTCCACCAATTTGTGTGACATGAACTTCCTCTTTTCAATTGTTGCATATATTGTAATACATATTTTCAGTGTTTCACTTTTTGCCTTTACCTTTCACATTACTCTTTCTCAAGAGAGGCACATTCTCACTTTGGGAATGGGCTCCCTGTTACTGGTGTTTTCTGGGACATCAACTGCAGTACATCTTCTTACAATAATTTGACATAAATATGTGTTTCTTTGCTTCACAGGAAATGTGGCTTTATTTACTGTTTATGCTTCTCACCCCCAGTTTCTTTTCTATTTTTTTTTTCTTTTCTTTTTCTTTTATGGTACCAGGGATTGAATTCAGGACCTTGTGCTTGCGAGCCAGGTGCGGTGCCCCTGAACTAGATCCCCAGCACTTTTCTAATTTATTTTAGCAAGAGAGGATAGAGAAAATCATCAATCCTCCATTATTTAAATTATAATTCTAAACATGATTTTTAATACTTTGTGTTATACTTACCTATGACACATTTTTGAAAACAGAATCATTTTTAGGAATGAACCTCGTGATCACCAAAGGAATAAAGGTTATGAACAAACTTAGACTGTGATTATCCACACATACTTACACATAATTGGTGAGCAGCCTGTGTAAAGAATGTAAATTTGATATAATACTCTCATGCTTGAACCTATATGCAAATCGTTGTCTATTGATAGTAATGACAATTTATTCAGTGAATGATGCTTTTCCTACATGCATATCATGAAACAAATAAGCATACAGTTTTTATAGCATTTGTTTTCAAATATGCATTTAAGGGAAGAATCACATTAGCAAGAATTTCATTGTAATTACCTAGCTATACAGTTTATCATGCAACGCTTTAATTATTAAAGTACAATTTATTTTATTTTACTAAGAAGACAAGAAGGTACTATAATCCTCCAACATAACAGAAAATTTTCAACGGATGCTGCAAAGCTTTGCAGGGTGCATGCCTAATTTAATTGTTAAATTTACATTAAAAGCAGATCTATATAGTCTTTGTGAAGTTGAGGGAAAATAGCATCTTCAATTTTATTTTATACCTGGTTAATCTCCAAATGGCATTAACAGATTCATATGGCTCTATTGCCTTAAGATTGCAATTTCTTGAATTCACTCGATGCTCCAAGTAGAATGTAATGATTTAAATAACAAATATTATATTTCTGAATCATAATCTTACTTATTTTGCAATTTTAACTCATCATGCTTTATATAAATATTCGATCCTTAAAAAAGTAACATAATTTTTTTCAAGTTTATCTCTACATTTTAGTCATTTTCATCATTGGGATCTTGTACCTTTACATGATGTATATTGTTTCTTATTTTACCCCATTCTCCTGCCCTCCTTTCACCCTTTCCTATTTACAGCTAAGATATTATTTAAAATAAATTGTTACAATGTCTTAGGTAGACATTCTACCTAGAGGATTTTGTAAAATTTAATAATTAAATAAAAATAGGAATCCAGAAAAATATGTGAAATAAGTAATATAGTAGTAAAATATGTTCAATACATTGAGCATTTTTTTTCCTTAAGCTTATTGGTACATTTTAGGTCTAAGATATGATGACATTCATCATTGGGAATTTGTACTTTTACATGATGTATCTTAGTTCTTTATAACCATAATATATACATTTTACAGAAGGCAACAGTAAATTAAGAAATGTAATATAAATCATAATAGGAAGCTATTATATTTTTAGCATTTATTTGAGGCAGATGCTGAGATTCTAATCATATTTTTCAAAATATTTCATTTTAAAATGTATGGTAAATAGTACAGTTAATAGTATATTAAGGAATCATAAATGAACTTCTAAGCAACATGCTCATGAATTTTCACACAAATGACATTTTACCACATAGACAAAGGTGAATTCCATATAAATGTCTCCAAAGGGCTTTTTGAAATAATTTTACATGAGTGAAAACTCCTAATTATATTAGCAAATGATTTTGCATACCTGCTAAAAGCAGACATTATGATTGAGGTCAGTGTCTTCTTCAATTAAGTGTTTAGATCATCACTAAAAATACTTAATGGTGATTTTCATGTATGAGAATGAATCTTTTTGGACTATATCATCTACTCTGAAGATAATGATACACAGTGTATTAACTATTGTTCTTCTCTTAATCTATTTAGGAAATATTGTTCTTTTTATGTACAACAAATTTATGTGTGTGAGGGGAAAGACAGATCATTCATGGGAATTAAGATGTATTTTTATATTTTGCATAGTGCCAAATATTTATGGGCATGCACTAATTTGAAAATGGGCTAAAGTATAAAAATTTCTTAAGAGTTAGTCATTATCAATCATAAACCATAAAATAATTTACCTTTCCTTCTATTATCTAAATTATTTTATCTAATTAACTGCTTTAGTAATAAAATTTTAGAATTAAAAACTCAAGGAAGGATCACTTCTTTTTAATACTGAATAGGAATAGTATCAGCACAGTAACAGTAATAAAATTAACCAATATAAAAAATTTAATTTCACGTTCATGTGAATAATTTTTAAATTACCTGTGATATCAATGAACTAAAATTACTACATGATTCAATCTTGTCATTATTAAAAGTGAAAATTTTCAAATTATCATTTTAAAAAATGAATTTTGTTGGTATATTTAAGGTATACAATATAATGATTTTCATTGTTGGAAATTCACACCTTTATGTAATCAGTCTTGGTTCTTATTTTTCCCCATTCTCCTGCCCTCCCTTCAACCCTTTCCTCCCTTCCTGTCTTACAAACACTTTGTTTCTATTTGTTTGCTTTTTCTCATTCATTCCATTTCCTTCTTTCCTTTTCCCTACCCCTTCCTGTATTCATTTATTTGAAACTATCAACTTTGAAGTAAATGTAAACTAATTTAATATAAAACCTTTGGTATAGTCAGTGAACCCACTGTTTAAAAGAACAGTGGCCACAACAAAACACACAGTAGTTGCTGGAGTTCAATGCCATATTAATAACTACACACACACATTGAAGTTCACAACTACTTTATCCATCCATTGCAAATATTTAGTCAATACTTAAAATATATTAGTAGGTGTGTTTGATAAGAGAATAAATGCAGTTACTAAGCGGACATTTCTTTCATTACAGGAATTACATCTACCCTGGTTGTTGCACAGTCTGTGCTGTTTCTACTCTTCAGACACATCCATGCACCTCTCCTCTTCCATCTTTGTTAAGAATCATGAAGGAAAATGGATGCGTATTGAGGATATACTCCTAAGTGAAACAAATAAGTCACACATGTGTAAATATGGAATAGTTTCTCTGGTGTGAATAAACTATAATAGTACATAAGATCCTAGTGAGATGATTGACCATGTGAAATAGGAAGAAAAGGGCTAAAGGCTTAGGGAAAGTGGGAAGGGTAGGAGGAAGGTAATAAGGGAAAAGAAAAAAAATAGGAAAAAATGGAAATAAAGTGTTTGTAAATGGGGAGGGGAGGAGGGGGTAAAGGGAGGGCAGGGACAAGGGGCAAAATGAGAACCAAGACCTGTCAGGTAAAGGTACAAGATCCCAGTGATGAATGTTACTGTACTGTATACCTAATGTAACAATATATTCAATGAGGAAAAAAAAAAGTATCATGAAGGAGATGAGAGTGAATTCAGGTAAGATCTAGGGAAAACTAACTTCTAAATCTCTGCAGTAGATTATTAGGCAAAAAAATCAAGTAGATTTAATTGAAGGTGGAAAAATCAATAAATGTCTGGAAGTTAATTTTGATGTCAAAAATCCCGTTGTTTCCATTTCACTCATTACTGATATACATGGATAAGCACACCTGTGTAAACCATAGAAATGTATGTATTCTGCACTTATGTTTGTGTACTGTTTTTACTAAACTGAACTTTCATTCCTATCTTTTGAAATTAAAAATAATGATACAATATAAAATTAATTAGATGGCACTTACCTGGAGCCACCACCGAAACTCACTAAAGTCCATATTTAAAAAAATGATCCAAAGAGTAATGTTATCAATATGATTATATGAATTAAGAGGCAATACAATTTTATTAGAAAGTCTTATGCTATTAAAACATTAAATACATTTATATTAAAACATCAGCTAATCATTTCTGATTTTGTACTTGATATTGCCTTAATGTTTGAAAGACAGTCTCTTCAATTTGCCAGACCTTTTATATTTTAGTACCAGGGATTGAACTCGGGTCCTTGCTCTTGCAAGGCAGGCCACTGAACAGCTGAGCTAAATCCCTGGCCCTGACCTTTTTATTATTTAATTTTAAAATATTGAAGATCATTTTAAAAACATATATTAAAATATGATCTCAATCTCCAATATGATAATATAAAATTAAATTACCTCCCCTGTTGTATAAACATCACTTGTATGTAAGTACACCTTTTTTCTTCTAAAGTAAATTTTGCCTCTGGACCATACTAATTTTTGTTTTGAAACTGAGCTTTAGAATGCATTTTGTACTTTATATTATTTGTTTTTCTTCACTGGCTGATATTAAATTATTACATAGTGTACAAATAACAAGATATATATTAATATTTCCTCCATTGAGCAAACTATACATTTGATAAATAAGCTTGGTTTAGATAGAGTGAAGTTGTTAATGCATATTGATAAAAGTACTATATTTACTTGAAACAGTATTAAGATAGTTTTGACTGACAAATGTTAACTATTTAAAATGATGAACTAATTTTCTGGAATTTGAACCTTTTCTATCATGAAATTATATTTTCTGCTTCAAAAATGTAGATTATGACTGGAAAATATCCTATTGTTACACAATGACAAATCTGCATTTTTTTTAATGCTAGTGACATTTAAATCATAATACTCATTTTGTACTATTATTTTTGGGTTCAACTTATTTTGCAAAGCACAAAAGTCAGTTTAGCATTGAACATATGTCTTGTGAGAATATAGTCCTTACCCTATAAAAAAAGAAAAAAAAAAGTAATTGGAGGTTGAACAGCTTGGAAATGTTCATATAAATATACTAAAAATGAGTATGTGTCAGCTATGAACTTATGCAATTCTTAATATAGAAACAGAAGTACACTTGGCTGTCACGCGCACCTCGCCAGCAAGGAGCACGCAACACTCAGGATTCTTCTGAAGCACGCTTTATTGGAGTTTCTTCTACATTCTTCAAGATGGCGGAAAGACCCCGAGCCGGATGCGAGCCTGCCTTTTATAGCCTCTCGGGTAACGTAGCCCATTTCTATTGGTCAATGCCGGCCTGCGTCATTCTGACGAGCCAAGCGCCCCTTCTGCGCAGGCGTGAACCGCCGTCACCAGCGGACTCACATCCGGGATTCATGCAGGGCATGAAGAGCCCGGAAACAATGGCGCGTGACATCTCCCCCTTCCTTAAAATAACTAGAGCTCAGGAGGAGCCTGTCAACCACCCCGGCCGGAAGGTGGTCGAAGCAGGTATTCCATGTGAGCAACTGTTGGATCACCTTAGCTCGTGCAATGAGGAGAACCTCTGAGCAGTGCAAAGGCTGATCAACAAGATTGTAAAAAGACATGCCTGATTCTGGTGCAATGGACTAATCCACAGAGTGCAGAGGCCATGTCCAAGGAGGTAGAGAGATGCAGATATTTATGGCTCCCGAATGAGCAAGGCATAGGCAGATAATGACCAACGTTCAAGCTATTGTAAATTGGCCAACCAAACAGCAGGCGAGTATCCGGCTTCAAGGGCAGCAAAAGCTTGCATCAACATGATATTATCATTTTGTCTCTGTCGTCTCAGCTTACATAACCACCAAAATCCCAAAAACACTGCCAAAGCTAACAAAGCAATCATTGATCCCATTCCAGCCCACTCCTT
>NW_022900913.1:20106504-20149801 GCF_012274545.1 Fukomys damarensis
CAAAGTCTCTCTTAGATCTTACAATACTCAAGGGATTCGTCACTTCCGTTGGCACAGGAATGAATTGAGGCATTCGAACGACCACAGTATGAGGAAATTTGGTAGCGTCCCAGCAGGATGCATACCAACAAGTATCATTGGCACAATTCAGTTCCATAGTCTGTGAGAGAGTCACATTAGCCACAAGCCAAAGAAATGGTGGCCACACGCAAACTGGAGTGGGTGCGAAGGTGATGTTGCGCAGACCATTGAAGTGTTGTGGTGATGTTGATGGTCCTGTTGTTGGTGGTGAAAAGAACTAACCATAAGTAGGTGGAGCAGAAGAGAAGAGAGAATACCTGGACCAAAGGGTTATTGTCATAAACAATATGCTGGAAAACCTGCATGGTCAAACAATATAAATACATTTTGTATACCAGAAAAATAGCAATAATAATTATAATGAATTCTTATATCCTGTAATGTGGCTTTGTATCAACAGGATCTCCCCCCCCCTTTTTTTTTTAACAGAAAATAACCATCAGAAACATATTTATAATTCAGACCTTTGATAACCAACAATATTCCCAACAACATATTTAACAAGATGTATCTTTTTATAAGGCTATAAAAAATTATTTTGGTGGCTCCCATTAGTGAACAAAGATCAGAATAAACTTTCTGAGCAGCTGCTTCTTTATTCACCAACAGGAGCATATCCAAACTTGAAGGTTGTATTTAAATATCTTTTAAATTTTTTATTTGATCCTATAAAGCCAGGTTGTAGAAATCAACAATCTACTTGCATTTGACGTCATTCTGATCAAGAACATACAAACATCTTTGAACATTTAAGACAGACAAACATATAACACTTAAGACAGACAAACATATAAGACAATTTTAACGAGTGCACTCAGATGGTTTTGGCCAATTGAATTATCTTACTACTTCCTCTTTTTCGGGCGGCTCCCCTGAGGACTCCGACGCGGTCTCGGAGTCCTCCGAGGAGCCCTCCGAATTACTTTCCTTTTCTGCTAATGTTAATCTTTTTAGTTCATCTAGGGCAGGATAGAGGCCCGTTGAGGCCTCAATAGGGCCGGAAATTTGGCTCCCTTCTTCTTGAGCTCCCATTATTCTCCGTTTTTGTCTAGACTTACTTCTTTCTTCCCTCTCCGTTTCTGATACACTGTCTTGATGTTCCCTGAACAATTTTTGTCCCTCCCGCACCTTATCATTGCAATGCTTATCCTCCAAACAGGCTCTAATCATTTTCCACACTGGTAAAACCCCCGGTCTTAAGGTATTCCTATCTTTCTCTCGCTGGAGGTCTTTTCCTAATTTTTTCCCAGGATGGGATCGTGAGTGACCCGGTACCACTGAACCAGGGCGCCGCTCGATCCACTTCCTTTAAAAACCTCCTTAAAATTTGCTCCGATATTTTTAACTCCCTTTCCTTCAAAAGGCTTTGTAAAGTTTAATTTCCCATTTCTCCCCTATCTACGAAAGTGGGCGACCGACAAAATTAAACCTGTTGGAGTAAACAAATTAAAACAACCGCCCACACCAGACAGCGGTACCTCTCGGAAAGTTGGTGGATCCTCCCCTCCTGCGTCTCAGTTCTGAATCCTCCTGAAGTCAGGGGTCTCCGCTGATGCCGGCGATGATGGTCGTCGCTTCCCGGGTTTCGGCACCACTTGTTGCGCGCACCTCGCCAGCAAGGAGCACGCAACACTCAGGATTCTTCTGAAGCACGCTTTATTGGAGTTTCTTCTACATTCTTCAAGATGGCGGAAAGACCCCGAGCCGGATGCGAGCCTGCCTTTTATAGCCTCTCGGGTGACGTAGCCCATTTCTATTGGTCAATGCCGGCCTGCGTCATTCTGACGAGCCAAGCGCCCCTTCTGCGCAGGCGTGAACCGCCGTCACCAGCGGACTCACATCCGGGATTCATGCAGGGCATGAAGAGCCCGGAAACAATGGCGCGTGACACTTGGCCCTAAGAAAGAGCAGTCTTTTTGTTTGAAAATACCAATATATCTTTTCTAAGTCTCCCTTATATTCATTCCCAATACAGGTCATTCAAAAATTTGACCAGGTTGAGTATGATTTTACAAATATATGATAGAAAAAGTGTGTTTAATGTTTTACTCTATCTAGTTTTACAGAAATATATACAATTGTTGCATTTCTTCCTAATAGTTGTGTAGTAAAGTGTAACATATTCAAGTATGGCCTATTATTATAAATTCAATGATTCTCTAAAAATATTTATAGCAGAGTTTCCATGTCTGGGTGTTATGAAACTATTTTAAAAATAATTCTGCTTTTATTCAGAATTCTCAGTCCTTTTTCAAAATTAATTTAATATTTTATTTAAATTATGCCTATTTTTCATATTCACAAGGACAGTCTTCTTTTCATAGTTGATAATTGCTTTCATTTTTGACTATTAGTTTCATCAGTTATATGAAGTAATTATTCAATTTAGTGATATTTTCAAAGAACTGTTTTTTTTCAGTTTTTCAAATAAATATACTAGTTTTACAACATAAATATGCAGTGGAAAACATCTATTATATTTTGTTTATATTTTGAAAACTATTTTTCATATTTAGGAAGATTATATTTAATAAAGAAAATATTTTAGGGCACTTTAGAAAGCTATACAATTTATCTTATCAAATAATACTGTTAGCCAAAATTTTCTTCATTACACAGTGTAGCATTCCCAAATATGATTGTAAATATTTTAACTCAATGATGCAAGGCTAAATAAATTATTGTTATGATATTGTCAAAATATCTATTTTTTGTGTTTGCTTTGGCAGCACATATACTAAAATAGGAACAGTACAGAGAAGATTAGCATGGCCCCTGTGCAAGGATGACATGTAAATTCGTGAAACATTCCATATTTTTTCTACATTGAACATCCAAAAAACTCCACCAAAAGAATTCTAGACTTCATTGACACTTTTAGCAGAGTAGCTGGACACAAGTTCAACATCCAAAAATCAATAGCCTTTTTATAAACAAATAACTAACTGAGAGAGAAATTAGGGAAACAATTCCCTTCACCATAGCATCCAAAAAAAATGAAGTATATGGGAATCAATCTAACAAAAGAACCAAAAGACCTCTACACTGAAAACCACAGAACGCTGAGAAAAGAGATCAAAGAGGATATAAGAAAATGGAAAGATATCCCTTGCTCTTGGGTAGGAAGAATCAACGCAGTGAAAATGGCCATACTACCAAAACTGTGATACAGATTCAATGCAATGCCAATATTTCACAGAACTAGAAAAAAGAATCCAAAAATTCATTTGGAATGATAAGAGACTTAGAATAGCAAAAGCCATCCTGGGCAGCAGAGACACGACAGCGCATATAACAATTCCCAATTTGAAACTATACTACAAAGCCACTGTAATAAAAACAGCATGGTACTGGCAAAGAAACAGACCTGAGGATCAGTGGAACAGACTGGAAGACACAAAAACAACTCCAGATACACTCAGCTACCTCATCTTTGACAAAGGAGCTGATCATCCCCACTGGAGGAAAGATAGCCTCTTTAATAAATGGTGTTGGAAAAACTGGATCTCAACTTGCCAAAGTTTAAAACTAGACCCTTATCTTTCTCCATGCACTAAATTAAAATCCAAGTGGATTAAAGATCTAAATATTAAAACAGAAACACTAAACTTACTGCAAGATAAATTAGGCAGAACTCTTGAAGACACTGGCATAGGAAAAGGCTTTATGAACAGATCCTCAGTAGCACGGGAACTAGCAAAAAGAATCAACAACTGGGATCTCATCTTATTAAATGTTTCTGCACTGCAAAGGAGACCATCAACAGAACTAAGAGACCACCTAAAATGTGGGAAAAAAATTTTACCAGATGCTCCTCAGACAAAGGACTATTATCTAGAATATATAAAGAACTCAAAACAATCAGCCCACCCAAATATAAAGACCCGATTCAAAAATGGGCATCTGAAAAGAACAGACATTTCTCAAATAAAGAAGTGAAAGCAGCAAGTAAATATATGAAAAAATGTTCCACATCACTGGTCATTCCAGAGATGCAGATAGAAACAACACTGAGATTCCACCTCACCCCATAAAGAATGGCTGCTACCAAGAAATCACACAATAACAAATGTTGGTGGGGTTGTGGGGAGAAAGGAACCATTCTCCATTATTGGTGGGAGTGCAGACTAATGCAAAAACTATGAAAACCAATATGGAGATACCTCAAAGAGCTGGGACTAGAGTTTCCATTTGACCCAGCCATCCTTCTGCTGGGTATCATTCCAAAAGAATTAAAAGAATCATACCAGAGGGATATATGCACACCCATATTTATAGTGGCACAGTTTGTAATAACTAAAAGTTGGAAACAGCTCTTTTGCCTATCAGTTGGAGATTGCATTAAGATGTGTTTTTTTATAAAGTGGAATACTATTCAGCCACAAAGAAGGACAAATTAAATTCATTAATAGGAAAACAGATACATATTGAGGATATACTCCTAAGTGAAATAAATAAATCACACATGTGTAAATACCAAATAGTTACTCTAGTGTGAATAAACTGTAATAGTAAATAAGATCCTAATGAGATAAATGACATTGTGAAATTGGAAGAACAGGGCTAAAGGTGTGGGGAAAGTGGGAAGGGTAGGGGAAAGGTATTAATGAAAGAAAAAAATCAGAGAAAAATGGAAAAAATGGAAATAAAATGTTTGTAAATGGGGAGGATGGGAGGGAGTGAAGGGAGGGCAGGGGAAGGGGAAAAAATGAGAACCAAGACCTGTCATGTAGAGGTACAAGATCCCAATGATGAATGTAACTGTACTGTATACCTAAAATGTACCAATAAATTTAATGAGGAAAAAAAATCTAATTATTTTATATGAAAAATTTTACTTTTTGAATAGTAAACAATTAAAATGACTAGTGTTTCATAAGGTAATAATTTAAATATGTGGCTGATTATACAGAAGAAGATATTTATGTCATCTATGAAAATTTAATATTCTACAAAAAACAAAAATAGTCACTTTAATATGTTTTATCCTGATTATTTAATCTGCTTTATAGAGACCATAAATTCAAAAGTAGTTACTATACATGAGAAAGCAATAGTGTTGAGCACAATGCCTGTTATCATTGATTTCCTTACCAAAGTTGCCTTGAAAAATCTAAATCAAATTTTACTGAAGGGAAAAAATGCTGCTTATTGGAATTCGTAATAAACACTCCAGTATTATTTACCAGTGGAATCTTATGGCAGAGATATTATTTATAAGTTGTTTTATCTGAACCCATCTGATTCATCAAGACTACTGGTTATATATACACTCTGCTCTTGTGAATTTTTGAGGCCCCTGGCTACCTAGAGAATGAGACAAAAAAGAATATTTAAAAACTAGACAATGTTAATAATCTAAAATCTTATCAATTTCCATTAGATTAGAAAGGTCTGCATTTTACTCCTTAGAATTATCTTTTAAATTTTAAATCAAAGTGGCACTGAATTCAGGGGTAAAAAGTGTTTTTGTTAAATTTCATCTAGAAATATGTGTTATACATCAGAAGAATATTTTGCAACTAATTTATTATGCTACTCTTTACTATTATTGAAGTTGAGTCCTAGGAAATATCTTTGATGCATTTGAATTTGATTGACACTTCAGTCCTTCATGTCAACATTATTATTGGCTCTCGGGCCAATGAAACATAATGGTTAAGACAGTTTTTCACAAGCAATCTGAGGAGATGGAAAACATAATGATATTTTAATGCATGGATGGTTTCCAGTGTATCATCAATATGGGACTGGATCCTTGGAGATGACTTTAGGAGACAAATACTATTAATGATCTTTGGAAGAAATAGACATTTACATGGGGTGATTGGCTATATTGATACAAACAATGATTAACAAAGTTGGTAATGATTATTCCTTACCTTTAAGCACCTTCCACAAAAATTAGACAGCTACAAGGATAAGTCAATGATCAGAGGAAAATAAGGAAGATCAATTTGTTTTCTCTTACAGAAAAATCTATGATTCACAACATCTGGGGAAACATTCAAATCATTTTGAGAGTAACCTAATTTAGGATTCTGACTGCCCAAAAGATGAGACATGTTGTATGAGACTGTGTCCAGTTAACATTTAACATGTACTGAGAAATATCAGAAGTGCAAAATTCCAAGGAATATCGTATAACATGCTTTCTCAGAAAAAGTGCTCAAAGATCATCATATTATTAATGTGCATTACATGTTGCCCAATTTTCCCTCACAGAAATGGAATACTTTTTCCTTGACGAAGAAAGATGTCAAGGAAAAAATACAAAAGTAAGTATCTGACTTGGGCAAATTTCTACTCACAGATATTGTCAAAACCACTTGTCTTATCAACAACCAAGAAGTGTTCAACTACTGTTGATGAAAGCTGTGTTTGCTGCTTGTTGCATTAAAAAAGTACATTGTGGGGAACTGTATCTTGTTTCCATTTTTTTCTTTTTCTGCTCTATATTAGTATATTTCATTTCTTTCTTTTATCATCACAAATTTTAGATAAACTTGCTTTCATACTATATACAATTTGTTGTTGTTGTTGTTGTTGTTGTTACCGGGGATCAAACTCAGGTCCTTGAAAATGTGAGGCAGGCTGTGGCAAAACTGAACTAAATCCCCAGTCCTACTCCATGCAGTTTTTTTAAAAACTTCACTTTATTTCTTGATATCATAATTTTACTTTTTATCTGTTGCTTTTTTTTCTTTTATTCACCTAACTTCCTTTCTTTTTTTCTGTGTCTACCCTTTAAACCTGATAAAGTGCTAAGGCTCAGGCTTCAGATTTGTTAATTTTCTGAATTGTTTATACATCTCATCTAATCTCACTTTTAGAGGACTATTTACAGGGTGATTATTTCTCAGAAAAATCTACATACTAGTGCTTTCTTCCAAGTTACAAGGAAAAGTAAAGATACATGTGACATACATAGTTATGCTATTTTCTAAAGATTTTTAAAGAAAGTCATAAATTTAATATAGTTTAATTAACAAATATATTCCTTTACAGTTAATGATGATTCACCTGTATTTGATAAATACAGTTATTCCCCAAATTTGTGTTACTTAATCCCAAAATAATGTTGAATATCCAACTACCCCAGTGTTTAGAGACTTCAAATAACAGTATTTAATTTTTGCTACTGTGCCTGCAGACTTTGCTCTTCACCGCACATCTGTTTGGCTGTGTGGCTTCTTCTGCTGACTGAAACACAGCTGGGAAGGCTCTCCACTGCCGCTGATCTTCCTTGTAGGATGACGGTGCTTGCTGGTGCATGTTCTTCACCAGGTGCAGATAGCGGTAGAAAATGAAACACTCCAAATCTCCAAAGTCCAGAGTTTACAAGTGGCACCCTGCCACTCCTGGCTCATTTTAACAACCAGAACAAGTCACATTGTCAATCTCAAATCTGGAGGAGGCAAGAAGACAAACACATTCCATCTGTTCAAGAGGAAAAATCTACTTACATGCAAAAACTTGGGTTAATTTTAACAAATAAGTGAAATATTATAACCTATGTTAACCAATATTACTTTTGTTCTTTTGATATTTTCTTTTGGATTTAAATTTTACATTGATCTTGATTCTTGGAATTGTTTGAGTTGCATGTCAAGTTTTATTTTCTTATATGTATATTCCCATTTATTATCATCACGTACTGAATCCCTATTATAGAGTGAAATTGCATTTTTAAAAGAGCTATTTCTGATTCCTTTACACAATACATTGTGCTGTATGTTTATATATATGAAAAACCCATCATTTAATTATTATAGATTTGTAATCTATTTTTTTAGACAATCATCTTTTTTCATGGATATTTTGATTCTTAAAGCAATGTATCTCATAAATACTTAGAATAGGATATGCAAGTTCAACAAAAAAAAATATACCAAGCCATATTTTTCAAGAATTTTTATTGTGAGTGTTTGATATCTTTATTGATTTATAGTATCTTCAAATTCATGTGTTTTGTCAATAATATAAAAATACATTCATTACCATCAGATGGCTTGCAGGCAGTAAATGTATAGATTGACTTACAATTTGTAGAGTTTATTGGAAGATGCTATATGGTTTGCTAAAAATAAATCATATGATCTTCTGATAATAGCATGTCCTGTTTAATTTATTACACCTTACTTTTTGTTCGCATATTTTGCACTGGGTAAGGACGCTAGAAAAATACTGATCAGTGGCTGACTGATTCATTATCAGTCACAAAGGAAAATATTTCACTATTATGTAATGTGAAACTGAATGTGACTCCCATCCTCCAAAAACCGTAAAGTTTTCACATCACTGATAAAACACACAGACTAACAAGATCCTATCTTCCTTTAATCTCCATTTGGACAAACAATTCTTGATTTTTCCACTTTAAATATATTTAAATATTTGTTTTTTATTTACTTTTATTAATTTTACAAACATGTGTGGTGCTTTCTAAGAGCACACATTTAATGGGTTTCCATGATATGCTGTGTTTATTCACACCTAGAAATCACACCTCTTTCCCCAGTATTTTGTATAATTGTAAAATGCTTTCATGACTTTACAAAAATGTTGCAAAAGTAATAAAAAGAGTTCATGTTTACCCAAGAATAGCATCTTGCATAAAACACAGACCTCGCTGATACCAGGCTAATGAGGCTAAAAATAATACTATTAACTCAGCAACATAACTAATTGACATTTCAGGAAGTTTGTCAAAGAACTGTGGATTGGAGTGCTATGAATTTGATCAATGTATAGTTCCATAGGATTTTATCACTTGAACAGACTTCAATAATCATCCTTCTATTTAACATATGAAATTGTTTCATTACCACTCTGAAATTAACTTGTATAAGTTGAAGTCAATAATTTCTGCCAAGTACGAAACCTACCCTTCACTTATTTATCACTGTCATGATAATTTTATGTCTCCAACAATTTTATGAATTTAGAATTATTCTATATTCAAACGTTTGAGATCAACTATTTCAACTCCCCATATTGGCATTGAGAGCCATTCCAGTTCTTTGTGTGTCAGTCATTTGTTTCTGTTTTTCCTAGAGAATTGTTACACAGCATGGCTGAACCAGTTTATTTTTTAATTCATTCACCACTAAAACACATATGAGTTATTGCAATATTTTGGATGTCGCACCTAAAGTTGCTATAATATTTTTGAATGAACATTCTATTAATATACTTTTCTGTTTCATTTCATTCACTAAACTTTGCAATCAAATAACCACCTTATGAGACATTGGATAATTTTTCTTTCTACACTAATGTTTCTTCCTTTGTACTGAACATCTTGGTTACATTTTCATTTATTAGTACATTTTAGATATACATTATAATGGCATTCATCATTGGAGATTTTTACCTTTACATAATCCATCTTGATTTCTCCCCCATTCCCCTATTCTCCCTGCAATCCCTACACCCTTCTCAATTTACAAAGATTTTTTCCCATTTTTTCATTTTCTCATGTTAATTCTATTTCCTTCTTTCCTTTCCTCATCCCCTCTCAGTTCTCTTTCCACTTTGCACATTTTCTGTTTCACAGTATGCATTATACGTTTCAATCCTTATTTATACTTTCAGTTTCTCACACCAAATAAACTATTCAGTGATTATACATGTGTGTCCTATTTATTTCACTTAAGAATATCAATGTGCATCATTAGCTATAAATGTTTCTAGTTTATCACTCTATAGTTGAGTAGTACTTCATTTTATTTTAAAGAAACATACACACAGGCACATTTTCTTTATCTAGTCTCCAGTTGGTGGGCAGCTGGGCTGTTTCCAGGACTTAGCTATTATAAACTGTACTGTTATAAAACTTGGTACACATATATCTATTTGTGATGATTCTTTTAATTACTCGGGGAAGATACCCAGTAGGGGAATAGGCGAGTCAAATGGGCCCTCTAATCTTAGTTCATTGAGGTGTCTCCATACTGATTGCCACAGTAGTTGCGCCAGTCTGCACTCCCACCAGCAGAGGAGAAGCGTTCATTCTTTTCTCCACAGCCCAACCAGCATTTATTATTGGTTGATTTAGTGATTTAATGAGCTGTTCTTTCTGGGGTGAGGTGGAATCTCAGCCTTGTTTTCATTTGCATTTCTCAAATGGCCGGTGCTGTTGAACCTTTTTTCATATGTTTATTTGCTCTCCCTATTTCTTTGACTGAGAAATGTCTGTTCATTTCAGATGCCCATTTTTGGATTGGGTCTTTTAATTTGGTAGGTTTGATTTGAGTTCTTTAAATATTCTAGGTAGTAGACCTTTGTCTGAGAAGCAGCTGGTAAAATGTTTTCCCACTTTGTGGGTTACCTCTTCACACTGTTGGTGATTTCCCTTGCTGTGCAGAAGCTTTTTTAATAAGAAGAGATCCTACCTGTTAATTCTTTGTGCTGGTTCATGTGCGACTGAGGTTTTGTTCATAAAAATCTTTTCCTTCTCTAATGTCTTCAAAAGTTCTACCTACCCTCTCTTCCAGTCAATTTAGTATTTCTATTTTAATGTTTAGATTTTTTAAATCATTTTAGATTTAATGCATGGTGAGAGATAAAGGTCTAGTTTTAATCTTTGGCAAATTGAAACTCAGCTTTTCCAGGACCATTTATTAAAGAGGCTACCTTTCCTCCAGCGAGAGTGTTCAGCTCCATTGTAGAAGATGATGTGGCTGAGTATGTCTGGAGTTGCTTTTGCATCATGTAACCTGTTTCACTGGTCCTTGACAGTTCTATGATATTTTTAATCACAGTCGCTTTATACTACAGTTTTAAGTTGCGGATTGTGATATCCCCTATCTTGTTTTTTAGCCTAGAATTGCTTTTGCTATTTTATGTCGCTTGCTGTAAATTACTTTTGTATTGTTTTCTCAAGGAGTATGGGGATTGCTGTTGAAATTTCATTTGGGAATTCATTTAAACTATATAGCAGTTTTTGCTTATGGACATTTTCATTATGTTGGTTCTTCCTACCCAGGAGCAAGGGATGTCTTTCCATATTCTAATATCCTCTTCCATCTCTATTTTCAGAGTGCTACAGTATTCAGAGTTGAGTTCTTTGACTTCTTTTCTTCAGTTGATTCCTAGGTATGTCTTTCTTTTTTTTTTGGGGGGGTGCTATTTTCAAGAGAGTTGTTTCTCCAGTTCCTATTTCAGGGAGTCTATTGTTCTTCTGCAGAAAAACTATTGATTTTTGTGTGTTGACCTTGTATCTATCTAATCTACTGAATTTGTTTTTTAGTTCTACAACACTTTTGGTGGATTTCTTAGGGTCTTCTACATAGAGTATCATATCATCTGCAAATAATGACAATTTTATTTCTTTGTTTCCTATCTCTGTCCATTTTATTTCTTTCTCTTCTCTAATTGCTGTGGCTAATTGTACCTAAACTATATTGAACAGGAGTGGTACTATTGGACATCCTTGTTTTGTTCCTGATTTTAGTTTGAAGGGTATCAGTTATTGACCATTTAGCATGATATTGGCTCTTTTTTTTTTTTTTTTTTTTTTTTTTGTACTGGGGATCAAACTTGGGACCTTGCACTTGTGAAGCAGCAGGCAGGGGCACCACTGAGCCAAACCCCCAGCCCTGCTGTTCACTTTTCATAGATGGCGTTTATCAGATTGAGGTAGAGGCCATCTACTCCAATATTTGGTAGGATTTTTACCATGAATGATTGTTGATTTTTATCACTTTTTCATCTATTGAGATGATCATATGGTTTGTGTTCTTGGACCTATTAATAAACTTTATTACATTTATTGATTTCATATGTTGAGCCATCTCTGTATCCCTGGGATGAATCCTACTTGATCAGGATGTATGATCTTCATAATGATCATCTCATTCTATTTGCCAGTATCTTAAAAGGACTTTTGCATATATGTTCATTAGTGAGATTGGCCTAAAGCTCTTTTCAGTTGGGTCATTCTCTACTTTGGGGATCAAGGTGATAATGTCTTTTAAAAATGAAGTTGGGAGTAGTGCTTCATTTTCAATTTCATTGATGAGTTTAAGCATTAGTGGTAATAGTTATTCTCTAAAATTGTTGTTGAATGCAATGTTGAAGCCATCAGGACTTGGGCTTTTCTTAGTTGGTAAGTTCTGAATTACATTTTCAATTTCATTGACTGGTGTTGGGCAGTTGACAATTTTTAGGTCTTTCTTATTCAACCTTGGTGATTCATACATATCTAGGAATCTGTTCCTTTCTTCTGTGTTTTCCAACTTATTCGTGTATAGATTCTCAAGCAGGTATTGATGATCCTTTGGATTTCTGCTGAATCCACTGTAATTTCATCCTTTTTATTCCTAATTACATGGATTTGGACCTTTTTTCTCTCGCTTTTTTTTTTATAAAGCTGGCCAAGATTTTGACAATTTTTAATATTCTTTTGATGAATCAACTCTTTGCTTCATTTATTTATTTATTTATTTTTTGTATCATTCTCTTAAATTTCACTCTGCTGTTTCCTGCACTGATCTTTTTAATTTCCTCCTTGCATGAGCTTTGGGTTTGTCCAGCTCTTCTTTTTCTAGAAGTTATAGGTTCACATCAGGTTATTAATTTCAGCTTGCTCTGTTTTCATAATATGAGTATTCACTGCTTTGTATTTACCTTTTAAGACTGCTATCATTGCATCCTATAGATTCTGATATGTTGTATTTACATTTTCATTTTAATTATAGAAACTGATTTATTCTTTAATTTCCTCTATGACCCATTGGCTGTAGAGAATTTGTGTTGTTCAGTTCTATGTGTTTATGAAATTCTTGCAGTTTCTTTTGCTATTGACCTTCAATTTCATTGCACTGTGGTCTGACAATATATAAGGGTTAACTTCAGTTCCTTTGCACTTATTTAAACATTTTCTATGAGCAAGTATGTGGTCTATTTTGGTGAAAGAACCATGTGCAGATAAAATGAATCTGAATTCTAATTTTGTGGGGTTGAACACACTGTGAACATCTGTTAGGGTTACTTGTTCAATCATTTGATTGAGTCATAGTATTTCATTATTTATTTAATATCTAGTTGATTTATCTATTTGTGACCACCATGGGGTGTTGATGTTTCTTTACTATTGTATTAGTGTTTATTTGATTTTTTCAATGCATTACTATTTGTTTCATACAGTTGGGCACAGTTGTGTATATATATATATATATATATATATATGTATATATATAAGAATGTAGTATCCTTCTTTGTCCCCCTTAATCAGTGTTGGTTTGAAATCCATTTGATATGTAAAAAGCTAATCCTACTTTATTTTAGGTTTGTGATGCATGAAGTATTGTTTCCCACCCATTACCTTTCAGTCTATGAATTTCTTTTTGAATTAAGTGTGTTTCTTGTATGCAGCATATTGTTGGATCTTACTTCTTGACACATTCTGCTAGTCTAATTCTTTTGATTGGTTAATTGAGATCACTAACGTTAAGTGGTCATAACTGATATGTATTGACTTATCCTTGTCATGATGTTTTTCTTTTCATTGAATCCTCCCTTGGTGTATTTAATTTCTTGTCATGCCTGATTGATTAATTGTTCTGGGCTTCCTAGAGTTGTGATCCTTATTGTCTTTTCCTAGGATATTATTTAAAAAAAAATTTGGAGTGCTTTTTTGTTCTGCATGAAGTTCCTAAGGTGCTCTTTGTCATGAAAGTATCTTTTTTCTCCATCAAAATTGAAAGATAATTTTGTAGGGTACATCAATCTGGGCTGGAAGTTCTTTTCCCATAGGACTTGAACTCCAACCTCTTCTTCACTTGAGAGTTTGTGTTGAAAAGTCTGCTGTGATTATGATGTGCTTTCCTTTGTATGTGACTTATTTATTTTTCTAACTGCTTGTAGAATTTTGTTCCTTTGTTGGGTTTTGGGAAGCTTACCTATTATATGTCTTGGCACATTTTTTTAATCATAGGTGGAGTCATATTTATCTCATTTATCTGTATGTCAAGTTCTTTCCTCCAGCTTGGGAAGTTTTCTGCCATTACTTCTATGAGCAGCATTTTTATGTCATTTGAATTTTTTTCTCTTTCTTCATTGACTCTGATCAGTCTTACATTATTCTTCTTTGCTTCATCTAGCAGATTCTGAACTAATTCCTCATAGTCCCTGACTATTTTTAAGAAAATTTTCTTTTTCTGGTTACTAATTGAAATCCTGTCTTTCGTATCTGAAATTCTGTCCTCACATTGGCTCATTCTGCTGTCTTAAGTTTCAATGGAATTTTTAATAACCTGGATATTTGTTTGCATCTGTTTTATGGGTTTCATTTGTTTCTTATGTTGGGATTCAATCACGTTACTCAGCTCACTCTATTTTTTTTTTTAATTTGTGTCTTATCCAGATTTATTAACCATGTCTTGCACCCTGGTGAAAAATCTCTGCTGTTATCTGATAAAATAATTCTGATTTCATTTTTTCCAGGTCCTTTTTTGTTGCCAGTTCAGGTAGTCCAGCTGGTTGAGTATCAGATTGGTTCATCTTATTGACCTTTGGAGTTGCCTTATGAGATCTGGAAGTCTAGATTTGAGACTTTTTTTTGTGTCTTCACATTTCAACAGATGCAGCCTGCTATGCCTTTGTTGAGGTAACATTTTGCTCACCTAATTGTCTCAATTCTCAGCAACCCACCAAGAGACCTTGTCTCTGTTTTTCATCACTGCACCAATTGCTGAGTTTGGAGTGATGGCCTTCTGTATCCTTGCACAATCCTGTTGTACAGGTGGGGTCCTGTTTTGATCCTGTGCACAATTGGGATGGTGTCTAAGTTTGCCTCTGGTTGTAGCCTGTCCTACATAACTGTTTTCTGGGAGGAACTTTGGCTGGGGGTTGTGCCCCTCAGTGGATGGTGTTTGGATAGACTTCTGGATTGTGACTCCACACATTCAACAATGGTATCTGGATGGGCCACTGCCTGTATCTTGTGCACCTTTGTAGCTATTTTCCAATTGGTTCTTTGGCTAGGGCCTATGGACACAAATGCCAAGGGTCAGGGCTGACTAGTCCTGCCTGTAACCACAGGTCCCTAGTCCACACTGGCTTCTCATAGGGATAGGCCAACCCTGGAATTTACTAGTCTTGCTATTCCTTCAGCTTATCTCCACTGGAAGCATTGACATTCCTCAAGAAAACAATGGTATATCTGTAGAATGATAGTGTCCAGGCATCTGTAGAATTATGGGCCCAGGACCAAGATGGAGGCGAGTAGTCTGAGAATAATGTGGTGAAGGGAAAGACTTCCTTTACCATCCAGTTTCTAATTCCCTTTATCTTTTTTGTTTATGTAAATTACCAAATTGCCACCTGGGATCATTTACCTTTTCTTCCTCTTCCAAAACTTCTAAATTTCCTGTAAAGAAACACTGATGTGGTATATCTTCCTTCTTAGTTCCTGGCTTAATTTTCTGCCTTCTCTCCATTAAAAAGGGTGCAGTTTTCTTCTCCCTTAGCATTTTGTTATGTCCTGTATAGGTAACTTTATTATTATTATTATTATTATTATTATTGGTACTGGGATCAAACTCAGGTCTTGCACTTGCTAGGCAGGTGGCAGAACCACTGAGCCAAATCCCAAGCCAGTTTATATATAATTTTAAAAAGAGAGATGGAGAGAAAAATTGATAAATGATCCTTTAAAATATTCCATTATAAGATAATTTTCACTTTGATAATGATTTATTCATCTATGATATATTGACACCTAAAACAGTACCTGATCTATAATATTGTTATAAATGTTTTTTTTTCTTTTATTGAGTTTTTTGATACATTTTAGGTGTACAGTACAGTTATATTCATTATTGGGAACTTGTACCTTTACCTGACAGGTCTTGGTTCTCATTTTTTCCCCTTGCCCCTGCCCTCCCTTCACTCCCTCCTACCCTCCCCATTTATAAACACTTTATTTCCATTTTTTTCATTTTCTCCTATTTTTTTTTCCTTTTCCCTTATTCCCTTTCCCCTAACTTCCCACTTGTCCTACTCGTTTAGCCCTTTTCTTCCCATTTCACAATATCAGTTATCTCCTTAGGATCTTATGTACTTTTACAGTTTATACACACCAGAGAAACTATTCCGTATTTACACATGTGTGACTTATTTCACTTAGGAGTATATCCTCAGTACGTATCCATTTTCCTGTGAATAAATCTAATTTATCATTCTTTATGGCTGAGTAATATTACATTTTATAGAAAAAACACATCTTCTTTATCCAATCTCCAAACGATAAGCAAATGAGCTGTTTCCAAGTTTTAGCTATAACAAACTGAGTTGCTATAAGCATGGTTGTGAATATATCACTCTGGCATGATTCTTTTAATTCTTTTGGAAAGATACCCAGAAGAGGAATGGCTGGGTCAAATGGAACCTTTAGTCCCAGTTCTTTGAGGTATCTCCATATTAATTTTCAAAGTGGTTGTACTAGTCTGCACTCCCACCAAAAATGGAGAAGGGTTCCTTTCTCCCCACAATCCTGCCAACATTTGTTATTGTGTAATTTCTTTATAGCAACCATTCTTTGTGGGGTGAGATAGAATGTCAGTATTATTTCCATCTGCATCTCTGGAATGACCAGTGATGTGGAACATTTTTTCATATATTTACTTGGTGCTTTTACTTTTTTGTCTGAGAAATGTCTGTTCTTTTCAGATGCCCATTTTTGAATCGGTTCTTTGTATTTGGGGGCTGATTGCATTGAGTTCTTTATATATGCTAGTTAAGAATCCCTTGTCTGAGGAGCAGCTGGTAAAAATGTTTTCCCACATTGTAAGTGTTCTCTTAGTTCTGTTGATGGTTTCTTTTGCTGTACAGAAGCTTTTTAATAAGGTGAGATCCCTGTTGTTGATTCTTTCTCCTGTTTTACTGAGTTCCTGTTTTACTGAGGATTTGTTCATAAGGTCTTTTCCTATACTAATGTCTTCAAGAGTTCTGCCTAATTTATCTTGCCGCAAGTTTAGTGATTGTTTTTTAATGGTTAGATATTTAATCCACTTGGATTTTAATTTACTGCATAGTGAAAGATAAGGATCTAGTTTTGATCTTTGGCAGGTTGAGATCCAGTTTTACCAACACCATTTACTGAAGAGGCTATCCTTCCTCCAGTGGGGACTGTCAGCTCTTTTGTCAAACATGAGGTAGCTGAGTACATCTGGAGTTGTTTTTGTGTCTTCCAATCTGTTCCACCGATCCTCAGGTCTGTTTAATTGCCAGTACCATGCTATAAATGTTTTCTAAGTGTAAAGTTTTTTTAAATTAAAAAAAAACTTTTTTCTTAGTTGTCTGTAAGTTTTCAATTGTAACTCCACACATCTCAGTATCATCACACTTTTCTCAATGAACTCTTTACCTTGGTATAACATTTTTATGATCAAAATGTTTCATGTATTTAAGCATAGACACTGAATTTTATCATAATGCTGCTTTCCTATGCAAAGCATGTGTTTGTTGATATATTCAGTATAATTCTAAATTTGAATTACTAAAAAAAAAACATTAGTGCATTTTGAAAGGGGATAATGTTATCATGAACTTCTCAACTATATATGCAAATTGTTTTTGTGTCTTTTCCTTTTTGTTTCTGAAGGCCTATGAATACATAATAACATTATTGTACAGTTACAGAAATATATTTATGGAAAATAATTACTTTAAAATATAAAAGAAATTTGTAAGAGTAGGGCTTTACTCATATTATTTTATAAAAGACATGTAGTAATGATGGGGAAGAGCCCAGATATAAGAAAAATTGTATTCATTCTAAAATAGCTGTCATTCATTTCAGTTCCATATTGAAATTGCAAATTGTGATGCAATACTATGCACACATAGCATGATAGTAAAATATCATCCTCCCTATTTCTATATAAGAATAAGAGGAGAATGTTTTGATTTAGTATATTTACTTGATTAGTGTGTTGTGTTTCTAATGTATAGGAATGTTTTTCTTTAAAAACTTAAAAATTTTTAAGATTTTACAAAACAAAAATATGTATACTAAGCCATATATAGATATTTTTACATTTATTAACAAATAATTCAGTATTTGAAATTGGCACACACACACACACACACACACACACTTGCACACTGACATACATATCTACCCATACACACAAACTTTAAGCAAAGAGAAATAGTCGCCAATTTCTCTGGTTGTACAAGTACAGACTCTCACTCTGATTATTTTTTAAGTAAAACTTTCTCCTGAATAATTCACAAAGTATTTTAATTTCACTTGGAGGTGTCATAAGTACCATAAAATCAAAAATTAAAACATGCATCTTTTTCATTTTTTCTTTTAATAGACAGTCCTATGCTGTTCTCCTAATGATCCTTCCTTATAGAAGACCTTGATCTTCTTATTCTGTCAGGAACCATGGATGTGATAATACATTCTCAGTGTTCCACTAAGAAATTTTCTAATTCCTAAATTTATTAATTTACATTTTTATTATTCATTCAGCAAGAATTTCATGTGCTATCTCTATGCTGATCGTATGCTGATTGGAACAGTATTAGGAATAGGGACAGAAATAACCACTACACACTGGGACTGAAGTAGCCCAGGGGCTGAAAGCCTCCAGCAACCCCTCCCCAAATTCAGGACTCCACCTACAGAGGGGCTGAGCACAAAAGCTAGTACCCAGTGTTATCTTCTGGATCAGTCCTGGGCTGACTATGCTGAGACTTAACATCAGGCAGAAACAAAAGTCCCTGTAGCAAAGGCAGTGATCGACCCTCTAGACTTGATCCAAGATCAAAGACTTGCTTATTAACAAGGCAGGGAGAAGTTTTGGTGTGCGTCATTGCCAACTTTGAAGTTGGCTGGGAAACTCTCTCAGGTCTCCAGACCTCTGAATCTGTGAGTCTCACATGTGACCTGTCACTAATGTCGGTGACCAATGACTCTCTCCAATAACCATCACCCAAACTTCAGCTGCCCAATCTCACCATGGCCATGCACACACACACACGTAGACCTCTAGATCTGCCCTTGAATGGAGGATGAGGTGGAACTGTGTTTTGGCATGCAACTTTAGCAACCATAGCACAGCCTGGATGCACAACTGAAACCAAAAGTACTTGTGCTGTGATGCTCTGCTGCAATCTAGATTAGCATTGGCCTTGGTGGCCAAAAGGAGTAACTTTATCCACACTACCCAATGCCGGGGGTTATAGCAGGGAGCAAACTCCATTTCCTGAGGGTGGCAGGATAGTGAGCACAGGGTTTCACCTTAGATCTAAGTTCTGAGCTACTAAACCTGACACTGGAAAGTCTGTAATGACCCACAAAGGCAGGGCAGTGCTCATCGAGACCCAGAGGTTCTTGAACAGGCACAGGACTAAGTGGAGACCCTGTTTTTTGGTAGGCTATATGTTCAGGATTGCAGGGTTGATGGCAACCCTGAAGGACTCTGACACTTCTTCCCATACAGTTTTTCTGCTTAGAGCTGGGCAAAACCCCACAGTGCCTAACCACTGACTATAGGGAAAGTACATGGGCTGGACCTACCAAGATCTATGGAGAGGTCTGAAAGGGCAGACTCCCTTGTTTCCTTTATTCCCTTGATTTATGCTAAAAAAGCATGCCAACATCATATATGGGACAATCTGTGCTTGGATCCCCCTCTAGTGCTCAGACAACATCACAAGCCCAATTTAGACTTGCTGAATCTGGAAATGAGCAACTTCTAATGCTGAAAAAGCATTAATCATAAAAAAACCCTTAATCATAAAGTCTGAAGTAATACCTAATAGTTCAAAGTCCAGACCCTGTCACACCTAAGCAAAAAGAACTATCTAAAGTCTTAATTTAGGGGGAAAATAACCTGCAAAAAGTGACCAGTATGAGTAATCTTTCAGATTAGGAATTAAAGAAAGTTTAAAGAAATCACAAAACTTCAAATCACAGAAAAATATCAATATTCTAAGACTAATGACAGAAAAATGTAAACAATGCTTTAAAATCAAACAGCATCCTCTGAACTGAAAGTGAAGTAAGCAAAAGCATAAATGTGATAGGAAGTATAAATATGAGGATAAACACAAGGGACAAAAGAATTAGTGAAAACAAAGATGTCTATAAAAACAGTAGCAGGAAAAGGGGGATTAAGAAGAATGAAGGGGAAGAAATGAAGGGAAAATGCATTAGGGTATTGGAGTTCGGCATTTAGCATCTGAAAGTGGAGAAGTCCTACTCAAACAAATAATAATGCCAGTTTTCAAATACAGAGAAAGACACAAGATCAAAGGTGACCTGTCAGAATTTACCCAACCACACACACACCAAGACTTTTCATGATCAAATTGTCAAAGTGAAAGAAGATTCTTAATCCTGTGATAAAGAGAAACAAACAACACTTCATCAAAAGTCTTCTGACAACAGACTTCTCACCGCAATAGTAAAACATAAAGAGGATTCTCGGTGCTGTAAGAGAGGAGAAACAAATATCATATATTAGGAGATCTTAATTTGTCTTAGAGCAAATTTAATCAGCAGAAACATTTAAATCTCAAGAGTGGCAAGAGATTTTCACAGAGCAGTAGAAAAAAAACAAAGGAGAGAGAGAGAGAGAGAGAGAGAGAGAGAGAGAGAGAAACCCTGCAAACCAAGAATGCTGTATCTAGCCACATATTCTTTAGAAATGAAGGAAAGATGAAGACATCCCAAAAAAACTTTAGAAAAATTATCTCCACCCTTCCTTCCTCCCCCGTCTCTCTCCTCTCTCTCTCTCTCTCTCTCTCTCTCTCTCTCTCTCTCTCTCTCTCTCTCTTTCCATTTTTTTTTGTTTCATTGTGCTTACAAGGCAGGCAGGGTGCCACTGAGCTAAATTCCCACACCATCCACTAGATCTTTTTGCAAGATATGTTACAGTCAGTTCTCCAAACTGAAAGATATGTTATGAGTCAGAAGAAAGAATCAGAAGATAGAATGCTGTTTGCAAGAATAACTATATAGAAAAGTTCAAAATATGTACATAGTACATAAAGCATATCTTTAGTGCAAAGATGAAATGAAGTAATTCAACATGATGAAACCATTAATCAGGACTGTGAAACTGACTGGACTAAGAGTTGTTGCTAAGGTAAACTGTGTAGGTCATGAGAGTATAAACTTGGGGGCTGTATTTGATTTTCTGCTTCTTTCCAACCGAGCTATGAAATGAGCACCTCTGTCCCTCCGTGCTCTTCCACCAAAAGGTGGCTGCTTGCATCACACTGAACATGGACTGAAATCTCTGAAGCCACAAGTGTTGGGTACATTTCTCAGAAACAAGAAGCCTTACTAATAGCATAATAACAATACTAGTATGTCTAGAGATGAGAAATGTACAAGAAGATGGAAAATAGAACATCCAAATTTCAAAATGTGGAAAAGAATACATTTCAAATATCAAACTTTCTAATGAGCGTGTTTTTCTTTTCATTTTTGGCAATTTCTTATCTTAATGGTTGTTATAATTACATCATAGGTGGTTATAATCAAAGTATGTTTTGGTAACCCTTAAATCAACTTCCAAACATGAATAATAAATAAGCACAAAACAAAGAGTAAGGAATGATAGCATGCCTATATCCCAAATCACTTAACTTTAGAAGAATGGAAGATAAAAGAAGGAAAGAACAATAAAACTAGGGATTAAGTTATAAAACTGATGCAATAAGAACTCTTAAAAGTAAATAGTTTAAATTATCATTAAAAGTCATAGAGGGAGTGAATGGATACATTGAAAACGTGAAATGCTATGGGCTGCTTACAGGGGCTCCTTCACCTCTATGGACGTGCATGCTTTGAAAATAAGTGGATGCAGTAAGACACCCATGCAAATGCAGTCCAAAATGAAGCAAGATCGGCAGAATTAAAGAATTTAAATACAAATGTTAAAAGGTGACCAAAATCATTAGCTAATAATAAATGATCAGGCACCAAAAATGTAAATATTTAAAATATATTGGCACAAAATAGCACATGATCCCAAATATGAAAAACACATATTATTTCTAGTAGACCTAGAGGGAGGTTCATCACAACTTGTTGTTTAGTATTTATATTTTTGCTGATTGTACTGTATAGTACAATACTGTAGTTATATGTTATGTTTTGCAATACAGTACTGCATGTAAGAATTATGAAAATAAAAGCAAAATCAAGTTAGTTACCTTTGACCATTCTTTATTCTGAACTTTGTAATGTACATTCTATATACAATTCTTTATTTAGAGACCAACTCATTTAATGACCTAGTCATAGGAATGGAATTTGGTTGTTAAGTGCAGAATTCTGTACAAGAAAGAAATCTGTTATCAGTACTATTCATGAAAATTACACAAAAAAAATTTCCAACATCTCTGGCTATTAGAGAAATACAAATTTAAATGACACTGAAATTACATCTCACTCCAAAAAGAATGACTATTAACAAGAAATCAATCAATAATACATGATTCTGAGGCTTCTGGGAAAAAAGGAGCTCTCCTCCATTGTTAGTAGGAACAGAAACTTGTGCAACCACTATGGGCATCAAAACGGAGATTCCTCAAACAACTCCAACTAGAAGTCCGTTTGAACCAGCTATTCCCTTCTAGGTATCTTCCATAAGGTGTTAAGACATTGATTATGCTGATACATACATGCGCACCCATGTTTTGAGCAAAATAATTCATGATAGCTAAAACTTGGATGTGGGCCATAGGTAAATGAATAAGGACACTGAGGTATTTATACACAACACAGAAAAACTTAGACATAAAGAAGGATAAACCTGAGTCATTTGTAGAAAGTGACTGGCAAATAGCAAAGCCATAATACAGTGGACCATGGACTTATGAACTCGATTAGTTCCTGAGGGCTGGTTGTCACTCAAGTTGGTTTTAAGTCAAAACAGCTGAGATCCAGATGTCTGCCTTGGGACACACTATAGATAACAAGAGGCAGATGAATCTTCCATTAACTTAATTAACCAAGTTGTTCTTATGCAGGCCAGTCATAACTTGAGTGTCCAATGAATTAAATGGAAAAAAAAATCAGGCAAACAGGCTTAAATATTACACAGTTTCACTTATATGAGAAACACAAAAGATGAAGGCCAAAATGCAAAACAGATGATAAGAAATAGGAGGGATCAAAAGATGTAAGGATGGGAAAAGAAGGGGAAAAAAAGGATTGAAAAGACAATTGAGATGTGTTATGTACATGTACCAACTCCTCATGATGATATAATTATTATGTATTACAAATGCACACAAATAACTATAACTATAAAATATGTAGAAATTGAATCCCTACTCTTGAGCATCCAGAGTCAAATAAGAATCAAGAAATAGATTTAAAAATAGTGAAAGGAATGCAATGATATATTAAAATGTATGTATTATAGCAGAAACAGTGCTAAGAAACATTTGTATCAATAAACGCCTATATAATAAAGAATAAAAACAGTAGGTAAATGACTGTTCACTACATTTCAAAAAACTAGGATAAAGAACAAACTGAAATCAAAATAGTAGGGAAAACTAAATACTGAAAAGTAGAGAACACATAAAAGAAACATAGATGTAAAATTAAAACAAAATTAAAAATCACAAAGTGCTTTTTTTGAAAAATAAGTAAAATTGATATACATCAGCCATAAGGATAAACAACATAAAAGTTTCTAAAAATATAGAACTACCACATTGCAGTGAAATACCCTTAATAGGTATCTATCCAAAGGAAATGAAATCAACATGTTAAAGAGACATATGCTTTCTCACGTTCTTCACAGGATTTCTTCAATAACCAAGTAATGGAAACAACTTAGTGTTCATATAATGGTATAATATTCAGCCACAAAAATTCATTGACTTCATTCTTGTAAGAAAGTAAATGTGACTCAAGATCATTACATGCAATGGTATAAGACAAGCATAGAGAGATATGTATCATATGATTTCACTCATATGGAATCAAAAATAGATCATCTGATAAAGTGGAAAATAAAATGATAGTTATTGATAGTGAGACCTGAGAGATTAGGAGGATGAAGAAAGGTGGATAAATTGGTTGATAAGTAATCATAGAAACAAAAGCTATGGTCAAGAGGTCACAATTATATACCATATATTTTTAAAAGCTAGACAATAGTAATTTGGATCTTTTCAACATAAAGAAATAAAAAATGTTTGAGGAAACAAATATGCTTTACCTGATTTGAACACTAAACAATATATAAATGTCTGAAAATGTCATACACAGTCCCTCATTAGTAAATTTGTAAATCTGTTTTGCTTCTTTTTATTATATGCTTGCAGTACATAATGAATTAATTCATCTTTGGGTATTGGTGCATACATCTCCTTATTTCCATTTCTCCCCTCTCTCTAGTCTCAGTACTTCTCCAAATCTTATTCCTATATATTTTTGGGTGTAAGTTAAATGAATAAACTTTTAAAAAAGTAAACAAGAAGAAAATATCACTACAGGATCACATTCAAATATTCAAATAGTCCAAGCAAGAAAACATACGTTCTTTGACTTGATCACAATGTGAGTAAATGAGATTTTGATGGATAACAAAATATCTTCCTGTTTATTGATATGTTATAATACAAACAATTTTAATGAAGAAAGATCATGAAGGGCCAGGGATTTAGCTCAGCGGTCTACCATGCAAGTGCAAGGACCCGAGTTCAATCCCGGATATCAAAAAAAAAAAAAAAAAAAAAAAAAAATTAGAACTGTTGATAGAAATATTGTAAAGTAGAATAGAAAGTTAGAGAACAACCAGGGATGGTGGCACACGTCTGTAATCCCAGCACTCGGGAGGCCGAGGCAGGAGAATGCTGTGAGTTCAAGACCAGCCTGGGCTACATAGCGAGTTCCAGGAAAGTCTCAACTACATAGTGAGAACCTGTCTCAAAAAAATCAAAAAAAAAAAAAAAAAAAAAGAGAAAAAACAAGAGAAAATGTACTGTTCTCTGCATATGTTTGCTTTTAAAAAATGTAATGGGAAATAATTTTTTAAAAATGTGAATGCAGTTAAATACTAAAAACAAAATGAAAATACAGTTGAGAATCTATGATGATAAGGCTGACATTGTAACATTTTTCTTTTACTGAAAATTTTGATGTTTCATTTAATCATTTTCCTGAGTCAAATGCTTAATATTTTTTTCAATATGGAAGTTTTTTCTATATTTTATTTTACTCTAATTTGATCCTTGACAGAATTTGCTTAAATATAAAATACTAGATTTTTTCAATAAAACTTCATTTCAAACTTCATATTCTGCTGTGAACCATGACCTCTGATTTTGTATATTTAAAAGGCAATGTGATAAAATAAGGGATTCACTAATGTTACATTAATTACTTATTGATGCATGACAGCTACATATGTTATATTCTAAATGTTGAGATATGAAAAAGAACAAAGAGTTCTAAAGAATACTGTAATTGGAGTAGTGGAGATACCAGATGAAATTAGAACATGAGTCACAGAGCCAAGGAAAAAGAAATAATTATGCTTGGACACTAAAAATAAAAACCTTAAATCTGAAGATTAATGAGATAAATCAACTCATGGGCGCAGGGGAGAGATGTGACACTTCAAACTTGTCTTAAATTCAAATTACTTAATTTGATGGGATTAAATTTTGATTAATTATAGTACTTCAGTGCCTACTTTAAATGGTAAAGTTCTTTCACTCTCCTCAATCTGTATTCATTTTATTAATTTATTTAGCACGCTTATTATTGTTTCCATCTCGTATGAAACACTGAAAATGCTATAGGTCTAAAGGTAACTCATTTTGTAGGCATATTTAATAGCTAACAGAAAGTGTGTTTATACACTGTGCTCTACATTTAATGCAATTGCAGAACTTACAAAAATATCCAATGGTGATAGAAAGTCCTGCGCAATTACAAATGTAGGCTGTTAAATGCTTTTCACTTGGCATGTATGTATCCCCAGAGGAATAAGAAAATTTTCATGGCCGTTAAGATAAAGAAGATGAATTTTTCTAGGTAGAAGAAGTAGTTAATTTGATGGCATACAACATGAATTAACCAGGGAATAGCAAGGACGATGTTATTTTCCCTTGTGGCGTTTTAAAGTTCTTACCAGATGGCATGAAACGTAATGCAGTATAATATGATAAAATATGAATAATATGTTCACAGTGCTCATATATTTATGTTACGAGGCACAGTACACTTTTCCTAAATTATATCCCATTTCGTGACATTTTCCATTAGGCATAAATACTGTCATTAGAGTTCCCTCCTGTGGATATCTTAAACAAAAATATTTTAGTTAATCTATTAAAGAAACCACAAAGCCTCTGTACCTTCTCACGAGTCTTGTCATTCATTAAGAGAAATCTGTACATAGAATTCGGAAAATAACGAAATGTACCTCCATTTGACAGAGATAACTAACAAATTTTGTCTATTCATTCATATTTTTTTCAGCCACTCCTTGCATACATTATTTATTTCAAAGTTTGCTGTCTCCCAATTAGTTATGCTCGTTTATGGATAAAACATAACAATAAAGGGCCAGGGATTTAGCTCAGTGGTTCCGCCGCCTGCCTTGCAAGCACGAGGACCGGAATTCGATCGTCGGTACCAAATAAATAAATAAATAAATAAAGGTCTTTCTTCACAAGATTTATATTTAGGAAGAGATAATGGATATATGTTCAATCAACCTTGACAAAAGTAATTATTCAATTAAAATTGCCCTGAGTTGTACAAAGGAAAGATGCATGTTGTTTCAGGAAATCATACTTGGGACTAAATTTTCAAAACAGGCAGGGGATATTTCCCTGAGGAAGATAAAATAGAGACTGATATTATCATAAGAGATCCCGGTTCCTCCTGCAGCTGCTGTTATTAATATTTAGCTCAAACTAATTATCAGAGCATTTTATCTTCCATATGCCTGATCGTTATTCACTTTGGCTGCATTTAGTCATTAATCTCACCACTTTAAAAAGTAGCTGTGGGCTTCATTGTATATTCATTACCATTCCCTCCTCTTGACTGACATCTAGTGGTAGAGAAAATCAGTTGGAAAATCACTGTGGGGGTTGAGGGTAGAGGTCAAGAAGTAAAGGGAAATAGTAGAGCCACCTTCCTGCGTCATCGTATTCTAAAAATCACTAGTAATATACATATTTAATTAGTGTAGTAATATTATCTTGCTTGAATGTGTATTCTGTTCTAATTTTAATATTTTTCTATAAAATTACCTAGTAATTAGATAACAATATTATTCACTAATGTTGCATCATTGGCAGTAAAGTAGCTTTCTCTTCATTAAGCCTTTCTTCTACTGCTAATCCTGAGATGCTCTGTGCATGTATAATCAAACCTGCCTCAAATTATTCAAGCTTTTCCTAGAGTGTGAGGACACTTTCTAATGGTGTTTCGTTTTTCTATCAAATCTAATATTCAGACTCATACAAATGAAGGTAAATTAGCATATGGGTTTACAGGTTAAGAAAGAAGTAGCTTAGTTCAAATATCATTCAATGATCAGTTATTTTACATAAAACGTTAGCCAACATCTCACTGAGGTGAAGCAGTAATCATGAAAAACCTGAAATGACGCTTTGAAAGTATACCTGATAAGACTTAATTCCATGAAATTCTAAATAGTTTTCACCTTCATAGACTCATTACAAATATGTTTCCTGAGCATAAAAGGGAAAAGATGTGTGCTATTTTTTCATAATTTTTGAGCCATCATTTTTTGTGTATCTGTGTATCTTTTAGATGTTTTTCAAATTTATTTAAAAAAAAACTCTAACTCTACAGAGAATTATATTTTGCTATACACAAAGAAGTAAAAAACTAAATGCTTTAATGTCTTGAGATATGAATTCATTATTTTCTCTCATAGGCAGTTTCACAGTGATTATAAAATAGCAAATAGTAGTGTATTGATTTTCCTTTTGGAAAATTTAAGACTACGTTTCCCATGCCATTAAGATAGATAATAGATGACAGATAGATGATAGATAGATAGATAGATGATAGATAGATAGATAGATAGATAGATAGATAGATAGATAGATGTTGAAGTACATATAGTCAGAGAGCTAGAGCTAGAGCTGCATAAGTATTTTTGTGTGTATCTTACTGGAAATTGAACCTGTGACCCTAAAATGTTAGTAAGTCATTTACCACGGAGCTACATCCCTGGTCCTTTGTATTTCTTGTTTTGAGACAGGGTCTACCTGAGTTTCCCAGGCTGGCCTCATGCCTCATCTTCTGAGTTATCATCTGCATCACAGGCACTGCTATGCCTCATCTCCATATTCTTAATTTTTAAATTCTATTCTCTTTACTCTGCTTTTAATTTCAAAATGTTTGGAAAATACCATAATGTTTTGGCTATGTTTTAACTTTTTGTTTGCTGTTATGGTTCTCTTATTTTGAGGAAGAAACTCTGAAACTGTTCTTCATAGCAGTGTGATGATAAGGTACTGTAACAAAAAATATCATGTATTGTAAAAAAAATAGTGGGTCAAGAAGTTTATAGCCAGTTAAAATTTTTTCAAATAGGCAATTTTGTTTAACTTAGAAACAATTTTTCAAAATGATTGAAAAACTGCAAAAAGAAAAAAAGTAATAAGAACTACTACCAGTAAGAGCAATGAAAAAAGTTTATGAGCATCAAAGTTTACGAGAAACATATTTAAATGTGTGACCATTACAATAGCAGGTTATAACTTAAGGCTGAATCAGCAAGTCTTATGTGGGAAATAAAGAAGCCACACAATTCATGTGATAGATATCTAAAATACCAGCATTTGATTATTCAAAGGGGAATAATCAGAACTAACTGTCATCAACACAGAAGAAGCTAGAAAATGATGTAAAAATGCCTGTGAGTCTATATGTTATTTGAAGGAAAAGAAAATATCAGAATCCCTGAAAAATAAATGCACTCTAAAATACATTTTAACTTAATACCTTAGGGGTGGAAAAATTGAGCTGAAAGTAATTTTTTTTTAGTCTTTTTGAAATCTAGAATCATATGCTAATTTTTGAAAAAAAATTTGTTACATAGTGTTTTCTAAATAATCTGGTTATTCCTGTGATTATAATTACCACATGAAATATTTGTAGAACATGATCCTTTCTATATGTCCTGAGAGCATACAAATACACCATGGTAGAAATTTCACAAACTTTTTGACATAGAAAAACATTCTAAAAAGATACACGAAAATGGTCAAGTCCATTAAAATATAAATTCCATATAGATTTATAATGTATTTGTCATATAAAGTCATAGCTACAAATGAATAATATTCAGACCCATGCAATGACATGGCAACGTTTTCTGAAATTTCATTGTATTGATAAAAATAGGCCCAAGTTCTCTCTTAAAAATGAGAAAAGAGGTGATTTAGCTTCAGTTGATTTGACATTAGCAAGGAACACATAAATCACACTAGTAAAACTGAGTTGCTGAACAGTATTTGTGATGTTCAGAAACATTAACAGGTTCAGGTGAAGTCATAAAGAAATGTTAGATGATTCCTAAAAGCAGAGTGATAAAGATATCCGTTGTCATAGGCCTGACAAACATTCCCTAAGGTGCCTTAGGTGGAGGACTCTGCAGACAGACCTTTGGATCAGCTTGCTGCATGTGAAGTGAGAGGGTAGGAAACTTCAGCAGAATTGTTCTTGTCAGTGTGCTTCATGCTGTTACTCAAATTGCTCAGGTATGATATCTGCTGCAGTAACACAATCTCAACCAAGACCCATTCATGTCCTGGAAATTTATTAAAAAATCCTTCAACTTTTAAAGTATGTTACTCTTCGGATAAAAAGTGCCCTCCAAAAGGCTAATGTGCTCAGAGCTGGGGCCTTTCAAAGGTGATGAGATCAGTGGGTTGCTAACTTCAGCAATCTGTTAAACCAAGAATGAGCTCATAGCTGGAGGTGCTGAGGCATAGTGGCCGGGTTGAAGGAAGTAGGTCACTAGTGCTTCTGGACTTGGCTTGTTCCTGTCTGGCTCTTTCTTTCCCTGACAGTCATGAGGTGAGCATGAGCAGTTTTACTCCACCATGACCTTCTGCCGTATTTCTGACTTATGGCTTCTGGATATTAAATGAAACCTCTGCAAATGTGAGCCAAAAAACACTATTTCTTCTTTAATCAGTTCTATTACATAATTTGTACCTTCGATGAAAATCTGACCAATCACTGCAGTGTATCCATTACCTTTGACATTCCTATGTTCATTTATAAATTCGTTATCCATTTCTATTTTGTTAGCATATACTGAGAATATATTTACTTGCAATTCATCAATTAAAAAAACTAACCTATAAACAAATTTCATCTTTAAAATCATTAACTGTAAGTGCTTTTTAATTGCCTAATAGAATAAAAGCCACTTGCTAGATCATGTTAATACATCACCATTAGAATTGCATGGTTGGTAATATCATAATTGATCATTCCATTCTGCACAACATGCACTCTTGAAAAAGATGAAAATCTGTACAAACTAGCCCCATGTTTAGTGCAAATATTAAAATTAGAGGCCTAGGGGAATTTTCCACAAAAACTATAGCTCATCAACATATATCAGTTGTTCATGTTAGCAAGGGATGGCAAAGCTCACTTAACAACTGATCTTGCATCAGTTCTCCATTATGGAAGTTCTTCATGATGGCATCTCAGAGTACCCTAACACAACCAGCGTCGAATACATCATTTTGTCTGAAAGCACTGCAATGGATTAACATTTTATATATGTATGAAAGTGAGAGGAAGAACAAATGCTAAAGCTAAATTTTATCTCAAAAACATGGAATACAACATATTACAAGGCTAGAAACCCAGCTGAGCAGTAGAATCCCTCTGGCATGCTGTAGGCGCTGAGCTCCATCCTCAGCATCACAAAAAACAACAACAACAACAACAACAACAAAAAGATATTGTGGAGGTGAGAGCTTTGCTGGGCATGCTGAATCTAACAGTGAGTAACAGTATGGTAAAACATCATAAATGCCTGAAATTTTCTGTGAATAACTTAGTCTAGTATTTACTTATTCAATAATTTAATCTCTATTAATCTATGCTACTAGGATAATTTAAAATGCCTCTGTTAAAAATAAAAGAGAATTACAAACTTCTTTCACATAGTCATAGTTAATTTTACTTCTACATAAATATAAGAATTGTTTATGATTCAAATTTGGTCTCTCAAGAATTGATAAGATGGTTTTTCTGATATAAGTCATCTGCATAATTAGGTCCTTTGTTCACCTCAAAAACTCCTAATCAGTGTGATTATTTTCCATACTTATTTTTCTTTTTTTCAGTCTTTCTTGTTAAAAGTTTGCCTTGTTTTTATTTACTAAAATATTGCTACAAAGACTTACAAACCAGCATGATATAGACTCTATCGGAGTGTTTTGTATGTTGAGTGGCAAAAAATAATGATAAAGACAATTATTATTTTTATTAATCTCTTTAACTTTATCGGTACCGGGGATTGAACTCAGGACCTTGCACTTGCAAGGCAGGTGTTAATCTCTTTAACTTTAAACTAATAATTTTTAAATTATCGTAATTCTAGTTCAGTTTCCAGGAAATACAATTTCTTTACTAACTTTGTATGTTTTAGCCAACTGTGATTCATTTGTGTCATTAGATATGTTGCTTTTCTAGCATTTTATTTTCAAATGAATTTTCTTTTCATTTTATTGAATCCTCCCAGGCATTTTCATCTCACTTATTCCTCATGTATTTTATATTTTATTTCAATGTATTAAGATAATTCATCTTAATTTATAATATTTTGTTATTATTAAATTAACTGAAATTTTGTTTAGAACCCTGAAAATTTTCTTCATATATTGTATATTCTTCATTTACCAATTGATTTGGACATTATATTTTTTTTGGGGGGTATTCAATTTTTGGTAATGTCTTAATAATATTTGAAGAGACAGATTGGTCTATATCTTTATTTGATTATTAACAATATTTGAGTATGAGGACATAGCTGAGGAGAACCTAGCTGGAAAATTTAATTTTTGCAATAAGTTATCATTAATCACTGAAGTTTTCTTTCAGTGGGGCAGTAGGTCTCCTAGCAATTGGGAAACCCTGGGATGAGGACAGCACATGCAGGAAACCATTCTGCCAACTACTTTAGTCCATCTTCTCTCTGATTTGAGAGCACTCATCTCCCCTTGGCTGACTCAGGAAGCAATTAGAAAGATCCTGACTTTTTTTCTCTCACAGTCTCAGCTGTCTGCCATGTTTCTTGCTTATGAAGAAACACAGCGCATGTCATTTTCATCACAAGTGTGTGCTCTTGTAATGGGTCACAATAGGAAGGGTCCTCCTGCTTTCTATGGTCCACCTACATTTGTAAAATTTAAAAAGCATAATTCTTTAGTTTTCCTTTCTTCTTTTCAGGGAAGGTTCACTGAATTATATCCTAATCATGTCCAAGTTTTAGATATTTGATAGATATTATTAATCTATATTGTTTATAATTTATAATTCAGGCATATATGGAATTTTCTTCTAACTTTAATTTTTTGTCTTTGCTTACCAAAGAAGGCAGAAAGAAGATGGGGTAAATCTGTTGATTTTCTGTTACCTTACTAAAATATTTCATATTGTAATTTTAAGATATATTAAATTAACTACGCTCACTTTTATCAAACTGGATCACTTTCATTTTGTGGACATAACTATATAAAGTATGAGGGAATAATATCAGGAGAAGAATATATGGTATTAATCTATATTTCCCTTTATTCTTTAAAATGCAATCAACTTGTGTATTTTTTAACAATACATTTTAGGGTTTATTGTTTATTTGCTTTTTGAAATAGGTTCTCACTGTATACTTCATGCCAATTTAAAACATATGAGATAATCTAGACTGAATTCTAACTTACAATTTTCCTGCTTTTGCCTCCTGAGTGCTAGGCTTATAGGTATCTAACATACTTGTCCAACATTTTTCTTTCCTTTTTTTTTCACATGTTATAGTCCATTTCATCTCTCCTGTTGTGATATGGTGAAAATAAACTATAGAATTTAATTCTCTGGAAATTAAACAACATAAAACTATTCTCTTAAGGACTTAAGTAAGCAATCACTGGCATAACTACAATTATTTTCAATAGTTTCAGAAGTCAAAGATTTATTTGGATTTTATTTACTTGATATGGAAATATAAAAGCAACTATTTGATAATAAGTATGCAGATTCCACAATCCTCAATTCTTCCAAATATCATTTATGTGCCTATAGAAAGTTACCAGGATCATAATTCTAAATCTCAAAATCTGAATGCTTTTATAACTGAAAAAACTTACCTTTCCTGAAGTTCCTCCAAGGCTTTTTCCTGTGTAGAGTCACACACATGATAATGGCAAGCAACAGTACAGCCATTTGGTGTGGAGAGCATCTCGTCTTCTTTGCCTTTGGGTCTACTGTGGGACATGTTCAGTATGAACCTGGAAACCTCCTTTCTGAGGTCTGGAGAAAAAAAATCAAGAACTAGGCTGCAACTCCATGTTAGAAAATCATTCTCTCAAAATCCTAAGACTTCCAAGAAATAAACCATGTAAATATCCTCATTTTTCCTATATTTTTGTTGTTTTACCCCCTATTTTCTAACACTTTTAAAATTTAAAAGCACATGCCAAAAAAGAAAGAAAAGTATATGTAGTTCATATGATCATCCATTTATAACCCCCCATGATATTCATCACATTCCAGGGGCTCAATCATATAATTTTTTAGCAAGTATGGACTCAACTTGAGTCTTCACCTTAGTTTAGACTATTATTCTATTTAAATTCTGTAACAAGTGTCTAACTACATTTTTCCTCCAGGATAGTTTCTTTCTTATCTGCTTTTTAAACAAACAGTTGCTCCAGTATTTTGAAAAGAGTCTCTGATTATAATATTCCCTAGATTAATTACTCATATGAGGTATTACTTTTCTGAATATTTTTCTGATTGCTTAATACATCTCACATGGTCCTTCCCAACCTAGTGATTTTTTTTGCCTTATATGTGATGTATTTTTAGTAATAGAATAATATTTTATCCACTTTTAGTCACTAGATATTTTAAAAGTTACTGTTCCTCATTTACATTGTTTTCTACCACCCTATTTGTTAGTATTTTAGTTTTAGCTTGTATATTCATTTTAGCAGGATCTACTAACTGATTTTGCACGTCTCTTCTGTCCTTTGAAATGCAATACAGGTTCAGAAGCACTGTTCTGTATCATGCTTGATTTACTTTCAAACTTACAGCTAATTAATCAATGGTTGACTCTACTTTCAAAGCAATTTTAACTTATCCAATTGTCTCTATATTTCTGGCTACTGCCTTTCCAAGGCATCATATACATTATAATTACTGATCTCTACTTAATTTCTTATTTTTAGTCGATAAATATCTTCCACAGTATTACTTTTGATATCAAATGAATCCTATTAGGCCATTTAAAAATCATACGGCAGGGAGAGAGGGAAAAAATGAGAGCCAAGACCTGTCATGTAAAGGTACAAGATCCCAATAATGAATGTAACTGTACTGTACACCTAAAATGTGCTAGTAAACTCAATAAGGAAAAAAATCATATGGTTATTGATTAATATACTAATACTTCCCATGATTTATGTTGCCCATTCTTCCTACTTCATCACTTTATATCACTGTCTCTTTCTCTCACACTGTTCAAGCACATAATTTTTCTCTGTTCCTGGAAAAAGATGAAGTGATTTATTTTTTGTTATAACAGACATCTTAGCTAATTATCTCCTCACTGAGACACAAATACCTGATACCCAAAGTTAAAGGAAAAAGGTGTATTTGGTTCACAGTTTGTAAAGGTTTCAATTCATAGTTCAGGTCATAGGCTCCAAGGCAGAGGGGCATCACAGAGGAGAAACAGTTTCTGGCAGGCAGAAGGCAGCAAGGCAGCAAGCAGCAAGCTACAATCAGTCTTTCTGCTCCCTTTTATCTTATCCAGGTTAGCCTCTCTTAGGGTGAATATAGTCACAGCCGAGGTGTGACAGACTTAATTTTAGTATCTTACTGTGAATCAATCTCAGCATTACATCCTTGATTTCAGGATCACATACCTTAGTTTCAGCCATCTCCCAAAGTCTCCACCTAGGACCACGTGAGGCCTTGGGGGAATATCCAGATAAAGCCACTACTTTTTCTCTAGAATATTCCTCAAACTACTTTCACAAAGTATACTTTAATCTTACTGCAAAAATAAATATATATTTATAGATCACCAAAAATCTTTATGTTAATCTTTTTCTAGTTATCGTAATTATTGAACATATTTCAATAATTTATTTTGGGGAAGGTTCAGAAGTACCATATACCATGAACCTTTGACAGCAGTATGCCTGTGACTTTTAAATCTGAGCATGAGTATGCTCAACTTTATCCTTGGTTCACAAGTACTTTCTTGAATATCATGAATAATTTACTTCATTACCTTCTGCTATGAAGTGCAAATGTTGAAAAGTAGGATGGCTCGCTAAAGTTTGTTTGTCTCATTCTGATTTTTATAATTGATTTGATCTTTTTGTCTGCCTTCAAAGTTTGCTTGGCGTGCCTTAGTATTTGCTTCATTTTCTTCTTCAGAGACCCATATTAATTAGTTGCATCTTGGATAACATGCTATATGTACTTTCTGTTGGAAAAAACATTGAGTCGCACTGTATTTCCCTTTCACTAATATAGCTTTATCCTTTTGTTTTCAATTCTTAAGACATTTTAGGGCATTCGTCAGTCAGGGTGTTTTCCTTCTGATTTAGTCTTATTTTCTAACCTAAGAATGTATATGTCTCTATTTCTAATTATTTCAAGAGTTCCATCACTATTTTTTAAATTCTAGTAATTCTGATTTAAATTCCATATATATCATGGATGTGCTCTTAATTCGGACTATAATTCAAATTTTTATAACAGGTATAGGATTTTATAAAGGTCATCCCTTGGTCAGTTTTATGATAATGTTGCTCAAGTTCTTAAAGGAGGTAAACATTAGGACAGATTTCAAAGTTGAAAACTTTTATGCTCAGTTGTTCAGTTATCACAGTCACTCAATAAAATAGTCTCAATTTGAGAAGTTTCTCAAATATCTTTTACATCGGCTATTTAGATGTTTTCGTTCTGTTTTTTGATATTTCCTGCTCTGTTTTATTCTACTAACAGAAGTTTTTCTTAATCTGAGAGAGCTTTACTAGTTGATTCTCAAAGTTAATTTAGCTGAGGTCCAACCACTGTTCCAGCATACCATCTGACACATATTCTTAAGGTTGCCATTGTTCACTGCCAGAGGTCCAAGCTGGAGACTCCTAAGTAACTCTAGTTTCAGGAGAGTAAGGATAGTGTCTGTCTATTTTACTCCAGTTCTTTGGTCTGTTTTTATGGAATATTTGATACTAACCTTAGGTATGTAACGGCTACCATTTTCTGTAAACAGTTCATTGATTCAACATGCATCTGTCACACTTCCTTTAGTAGTTGGAATAAGCTGTGAATCTGAGCAGATTTTGCTTTCTTTTGAAACAGAATTAAACAGAAGAGCAAAGCAATGAACCCATCTGAAAGAGAAGTTCATAATGTGTGTGTGTGTGTGTGTGTGTGTGTGTATGTGTGTGTGTGTGTGTGTGTGTGTGTGTGTTTCTGACCCTGGATATCAAACCTAGACTTCATGAATGTTAGATACTCACTTTATAACTGAGCTACACCTTGATTCTTAAGTAATGTTATTTATCAGCAGAAGGAAAAAAAGGACAAGCAATGACAAATAAAGTAGGTTACAAATGAGCAATAGAATCATTTGAAAAAATTCTAATAAATGTAGTTTTAACTTAGCTCATCCCATCTCATAATAATTTCTGTATTTTTATACAGCAGGGAATGTTAAGATTTATTATATATGGCTGTTTCATACATGTAGGTTTCATGCATGTGTGTTTTTTTTTTCTATATGGATCTCAGTATGGAAACTAATAGCTATTAACTTCCTAAACTTTTTGTCCAAATGATTTACTTTGTACTTCAGTAGATATCCTGGTTGCATAAAAATGAGATACATAACTATCAAAAGTCTTATCTCTTTTGATACAGGGTCTCTGTATGATTCTTTTCAGGTTGGCCTTAATTATGTAGCATAGGGTGACTTCAAAGTCATAGCAATCCTCCTGTCTCAGATTCCTGAGTTCTGGGATTACAGGTGTGCACAACTATGCCCTGCAGCATCAAAAGTCTCAATTACAATTATTTTGACTTGTGCAGAAAGCTACAAATATATATCAGCACTTTATATACCAAAGGGTTACTTCAGTTTATTATTGCTGGAACTCTTAAATGACACATGAAAGAGACATAATTGTTTCAACTGTTATGAACAATCTCATGTCTCATTGTAAAGTCTTAATTACTACATACTCATATTCATCTTTGCTTGGCAGTTTTTTTCAAAAATAAAATGTGACAAAGAGCATGGATTTTTGGAAGATATCTTCCCTTTTGATGAGTGTACAGAGACACGGGGGTAATTTGAGCAATGCTGATACTTGCCAGAACTGGCTAAAGAGACAAGACATTGGGCATAGGTATGCATCACATGACTAGGTGGCAACAGGAATGAGAACTGAGACCACGAATCAGATAATTTTTCATTGTGCACATAAAACCATCCTGGTAGACATAGCAAATATCTCAATTTTGAATATTTTTGACATCTAAAACTTGTGATTGTACTATTAATTAATATAAAACAAGCACAATTTATATTTGGATCTATCTTAATTACATGGTTTTTGATATCTTTATTCAGAAAAAAGGAAAATTCCATTTATTTTTGAAGTTGTTGTTTTTATTAGTACATGTTTGTAGTATGTAATAATTATATCCCTTATATAGAGTTGTTGTATGTACATAGCACATGTAATTTATTTTTTCAATCCCTTTCCTTCCTCTATTTACCCTGCTTCTCTGATTCTCTTGATATTTGAAAATGCTCTCTCTCCCTATCTTCTATTACCTTTTATTTTTCCTCTTTATTTATAAATTGGGTTTCTAATACAAGAAAAAGCATGTGATAATTAAGTTTCAGCATCTGATTTATTCTACTTAAAATTATGACTTCAAGATGTGGTTTTTTTTTACAAGTGACTAAAATGCATCCTTTTAAAGCACTTTCTGTATAAATGCTATATTTTCATTATCCATTCATCTGTTGATAGACATTTAGGCCATTATTATGAATTGTGTCACTAGAAACATAGACCTGCATGCATATACTAGCATAATATTGTCTTAAAATCTTTTAGAAAGATACTACAAGTGGGATAACTAGATCAAAAGTAATTATTATTCTGAGTTTTTTGAGCTATTTCTGTACTGATTTCCATAGTGGTTTTACTAGTTTACATTCTCATTAACAATGTAGAAGTATTCCTTTTTTTTTTTTTTTTTTTTGGTACTGGGGTTTGAACTCGGGTCCTTGTGCTTGCAAGGCAGGCCACTGAACCGCTGAGCTAAATCCCCAGCCTGAAGTATTCCTTTCTGTGACATACTCAGTCATTGGTTTTATTATTTGATTTCTGGATGACAATCATTCTTTGTGGAGTAAGATGGAGGAAACTCAGTTTTGTTTTAATTTGCGTTTCTGCAATGGTCAGTGATGTTGAACATTTTGTTTATGTATTATTTTTAATTTGTACTTCATCAAAATTATTCATTTCACATGTCAATTTTTTATTGGGTCTTTTATTAGGAGATCTATTTTTTTAGTTCTTTACATAATCTCAATATTAGTTCTTTTTGACTTATTGACATTTTTTGCATTCTGTGCATCAAAATATTAAAGCAGACACACTCTTCTAGAAGGTAAAATAGGTAAAACTCTTAAAACCTAGGTGTAGTTGAGGACGTTCTGAACAGAACCTCAAAGACTCAAAAAAATATTACAAAGAATCCACAAATGAGATCATATCAAATTAAAAAGTTTCTGCACAGAAAAGGAAACAGCCTATAGAATGAAGAGACAATTCATTTATATTTCATTAAGTAAGCGTTAAACATGTTTTTAGGAATAAATGTTGAAATATAAAATATTTTATAAGCATTTTAGACAAAACTTCCAAGTGAGATTCAATAAATTGCTGACATGTAAACAAGAAAAAATACACCCCTTGCTTCATGTTTCTTTATGTCTTTCAGCATATTTCATATTTAACTTTATGGGAGAGAATAATTTTGCACAGGAATTAATATTTATTTATTCAGCCATTCACCATGGTGCTGGGGATCAAATAAATGACTTTGTCCATGCTTGGCAAATACTCTACCAATGAATTACATCCCTAGACCTCTACAGAATAATTTGAATAATTGATACTATTACTGCATTTTAGTTTATCATTTAAATTTATCACTATCAGAGAGTGATAAACTTCTGGAAGAAAAGGTCTCTAAGCTGCAATACATTGTGAAAGATACATAGATTTGTAAGTATATAGAGTACGATGTGAGAAGAGAGCAGTGATTTGCAAGTGGGATTAGTAATCAAAAGAGAAACAGAATACAGATATTGTTATAATGTCCACTGTACCCATGGAGATCATGAAAATAACTGATTTTCTGAACAAACTAAGGGCACAGCTGGACCATCTGCTGAGATTAGTATAGCAAAAAGGGAACTAGGTGCTATTCTTCAACACAATGGTAGAATGGACACAAAGACATTTACAGATCTTATTAGCTGCCAATCCTAACATGGCATCAAATACTAGGGCTCTGCGGGCAGAAAGGTGTTTTAGGAAGACACCCAAGGAGATAAGATTTCCAACTTCAATGGCCAGCGTCACCTCTGGCCTTTGCTCCTTGCATTCTGAGACTACACTCCTCAGCCATCATACCTATACATACATGTATAGCTGCTATGTTAAAAATTCCAAAAGTTAAATCGTGCCAACATCCACTTTATGTTAATTCTGCAGGTGCATAGGATAGAAGATTACAGAGGCATGGCAGAAACACTGCAAGATCTCCACTAGTCAGTGACTGGTAGAACCACCCAGGAGTTGTCACCCTGGAGAGCCCACAGTTGGAGTAGTTAGTATGCAGTGCCAACCTCGACAACCTGAGGGTTTGAGGCTCCAGCCTATGATACTGCTGCGAAGATTTAAGTACCAAAGTAAAGAGGGATAGGGCTTCTGTAACTTTGAGGGGCTAGCTCCATCACTTTTCACAGTCACTGTCACAGTTCTGGATGACTCATTTATACCACAGCATTCTACCTTGGACTCCAAAATTCATTTCCTTCTTCATGTGCCTAAAACATGAAACATAGACTCAAAAAAATCTATTTTCAAACCTTAGGTTTAAATGTTGTTTGTTCTGTTGAGTTGTAGGCTTCCTTGAAACTTGTCACTCATCTCTTTGCTTTCGCTGCCCTTTTGGAATAGAATCATCTACCCTATGATTGTTCAACTCCTTTCTGTTGGAAGCCTCTGCCGTAATTGGTTTTGATTTTATAGGCTCATAGCAAGAGAGCAGTTTACATCACGATGAAGCATACCTTGAGTTTCTCTCATTTGATGATGATGTAAAGCTGATGCTGGAATGTATTGAGGCATTGGGCATTGATATGGTGGTATGAATGCATTTTGTATGAGAGAACATGAATTTGAGGGACCAGAAATAAAATGCTGTGTTTCAAATGTGTCATTCAAGAGTAAGTATACAATATTTGGAGCTGGGCATAATTTTAAGTGTCTGCCTAACCTTATGAGTAGATTGAATCAGCATATAAACTTTTCACAAAAATGAGGGTTTTTTTCTGTATTCTTATTTTTCATGAACAGAAAAGTAGGCCATCAACAGATCCTGGCATCTTGATCTTGGACCTTGCCAGCCAAACTGTGAGCCAATATATTCTTGCTCGTTATAAATTGTCCAATGTCAAAGATTTGATTATGGCAGCAAAAAATAAGCTGAGATGTATATGTTTGATGGTAAGAGATGCATAAATCTTACAGTGAAAATGTCACTTCATTTTGAAAACAATATGAAATTTGTTTCTGGTTGTCAGAAGAGATGTAGTTTGTTAGCATAAAGTTATGAAGGAAGAATTATCTAAATTGAAGAAGTAAAGTCATAGTAAAATTATGAATCGATGTGCCTCATGGTATATGCTGAACTAAAGTGACTTGTAGATGTTTGAAAGGAGTGTGTGTGTGTGTGTGTATGTGTGTGTGCATGTGTGTATTGTGTGTTGTGTGCACCTCTCTGTGTATATTCCTAGAAGAGCCAATTTTTCTGCGTGGAATTTTATCTGTTCGCACAGTGGTATTGGGAGCCAAAATCACATATACACAGATGGGAAATGGGCCATGTGCACAAAATGTTCTGTAGCATATCAATCATGTTGGAGTAAATTATTCTGTTCAAAAACATAGTACTAGAGAATAATTATGTATACAGAATTAGCCAAAAAGTGTATGCACATTTCAAAAAGAAAAACTTGCATAAATATTTAACACTGAGTTTATTGAGATGTGATGAGATTAATAAGTTAGTTTTGTCCTCTACAATTACATGAGGTGCTCCAAATGCTGGCCATCAGGTTCCACACATTTATTAGTAAGGTGAACTGTTGCTTGGGTAACCTTGGTCATGGAGATTGCTAAATATACATTTTTAATTTCTTCTCTAAGCAGTGTAGTGGGTTTTCTGCAATACATGACAACCTCTAGGGTTCCCCATATGAGGGTAACACCATCTGTTGAAAAACATCATACTATTTTTAAAAGTCTTTCATTTGCACATATTATGTAACCTAATGAAATGTGTGTGAAACACTTTAGATAGTTTCCGTAAAAACAAGATGCTAACATATACCATTTATTTAGGTAAGGGAAAGAATATAAAATAAAATAAACTCATTTAATATGCTTATTCGCACTATTTATTTTATATATCCTTGGATTTTTTTCACTTTAAAGATATCAAATTTTAAGTTTCTGTATTGCTCTCAATGCAAAAAAGAGAAAATTTGAATTAGATTTCCAAGAAATTAATTTGCATTTAAATCTTGCAGTACAGATGAATTTATATTTCACTAAAGGTAAAGATTTTAAATGCCTCTTTAAACGTATTTGGGACTGCTAATCAATATTAATCTCCATCGTACTGGTTAATTTGGTTCTGTCTTGTGCAGAATAATTATTGTCCGCTCCTTCTAGTAAATATCCCAAAGTATCAGAAATGTTTCAGAACAAAACATTTTTCTCCTTCATAGTCCTACAGTGGTAATTTAGAACACTATCTACAGTAGCCCTTTTCAAATTAGCATATGTAGAGCAATGACATTGTCTCAACCTCAAGGCCTCTCCCACCTTGTGATACCCAGTATGAATAATCAGTGCAGAGTAGGGAATACAGTGTCATGGAAAAATGTCTGTATGCTCTGAACGTGACATACACTTCTTCCACCCACACTTTTCAGATAGCATTCAGTCAAAGTTTCCTTCCATGGCCTCGCCCAACACAAAGGTCACATTTTATTTTTTTAGATTTATAAGCTCAGAAATAAAAAAATACAAGTGTACATAGAAATAAAATGTTTGAAGCTTCAATAAGTTATGATATGTTTTGCAAATATAATGTAATATATATAGTAAATATAATAATGACAACACTACCATTTATGACTGTACCACTTAAAATATGCTAATATATTTAATCACATTTATTATCTTAATTACAAAAGAAATTGATATCATGATTTTTTTCAATTACTTCTGATTATACGAAGAAATAATTAGAGTTTATAAGACTTGCTTTTCTTTACTGAATATAAATTATAAGCTTGACTTTATTCTTCTCCATTATCTATACTATATGTCTCTCTCTGTACCACTTAAAATATGCTAATATATTTAATCACATTTATTATCTTAATTACAAAAGAAATTGATATCATGATTTTTTTCAATTACTTCTGATTATACGAAGAAATAATTAGAGTTTATAAGACTTGCTTTTCTTTACTGAATATAAATTATAAGCTTGACTTTATTCTTCTCCATTATCTATACTATATGTCTCTCTCTCTCTCTCTCTCTCTCTCTCTCTCTCTCTCTCTATATATAT
>NW_022900913.1:20149910-20182291 GCF_012274545.1 Fukomys damarensis
TATATACATACAACTATAAACTTATTCATGCACATATGAAAAGATTATCAAAGTTCCAAAATGTTAGGTAAATTTTGTACTCAAAAATCAATATGACTGGGCCAGGGATTTGTCTCAGTGGTTCTGCCACCTGCCTTGCAAGTGCAGGGACACAAGTTAGATCCCCAACCAAAAGAAAGAAAAAAAAAAAAAAAGGACATGACTAATCTAAGACTATTAAATTTAGATATTTTAAATATGTATTGAATTTGTTTATTCATTTAAAAGAATATGTTTTTTCTTACAACTACCTACGGAAAATCATATAAATTTTCCATGTATTGCAAAAGACCAATGAGGCCAATATAGTAAATTTGCTAATTAGAAACAAACGTGGGATGATGTCATGCTCTTATTGTACTTCTCCTACCTTTTTTCATTTTACACTCTTATTCAAATTGAAATTTCTCATTACATATGAAATTCTACTCAAACTAGTTACTTACCTTGATTTCTAACAATGTTTCCATAACTTCTTTCAGTTTATTTTCTTTATTGGCACGGGTGATAGTACACGATATTCCCACTCCCCTTGCTGAGCCGGTACCTGCACGCTGCACATCTTAACTCCTGTTCTCGTCCTCTTTGTCGTCACTCGGCTCTCCTCCCTCTCTCCTGATCTCACTCCCTTTATAGAAAGGTCTCTCTGTTTGCCTTCAGTTAGCTGTCTTTTCTGAGACTGTTTCTTTGCACCTTGGGTTTTTCACTTAAGGAAAACTATGCAATATTTAAACTGTGTAACATTTTGGCCTCATGGGCTATTCGTGTACTCAAAAATTATTCATTTGTCTTTCTTTACATCAGTTTAGTACTTCATTGTGTGTAAATAACACATTTTCATCCATTCTTGTGTTTAAGGATACAGAAGCCAATTCCAGGACTTAGCTATTGTGAATTGTGCTACTGATGTTCATTTCTGTTTAGCAATTTCTTTAAACACTGTGAAAAATTTGATAATGATGTATTACACAACTCAAAGTATAAAAAAATTTTGTGAAGAAAATTGCCTTTTCCCTAAGCATATACGTTTAAGGAATTATAGAATTTGGAAAATTAAAATATTCGTAACACCAAAGAAGAACAAATAGACCGATTTACAAATTTGTGTGGATGTTTTTTAGAAATCATATTCATGTAAATATAACGTACTCATGTTCTCAGTAAAGCATTGATAACCAGGGATCATGAAAATTGACCGCTTCTTCAGATTATCTTTTTAAAAAATATAAGAACATCTGAAAGCTTAACTGTTATTAATGATTTTTGTTAGTCCGAGCATATGCGTATGTACTACAACTAAAATCAAGAATAAATCTCACTCTAATTATTGAAAGACAAGGAGAATTGGTCTGTTTACTGGAAAATATTTCATGTTTAATATAAAAATAATGCCAACAATCTGGTTTCTTGTTCCTTTGAGAATCTAGATTTCCCTTTTCTATATTAAACTAAATTGCTTCATAAATATAAAATGACAATGAACAATCCTTTCAAAAGGGCAGTCAAAGGAGACTCCGTGATTTGAATATTTAGTATCAAAATTCAATCTAGGAAATCACATCCCACCAAGATTTTGTTTAGTTTTTTTCCAAATTAAAATAGTATAACCAACCAGAATAGTATTATACATTAAATATAAACTATTTTAATTACTATATTCACAAATATTTTCTAATGTTCATACTATTAAAGTAATCTCCATCTGTGCAAGCATTTTCTATCTTCACTTTTACTTTATTTATCTATCCTTTACAAATATAGTAAACATTTGACTGAATACAGCAACATTGTTACTAATAACAGTAATACAAAATGTATTAGGAAAATTAAAGCTTAGCTATTCTTCATTATCAAATCTTATTGAAAGTATTTTAGTACATTAAAAAGAAATGACATACTTTTACCTACTGTAGCACTCTATAATGTTTTAAGTGTGTTAGTACTTTCTATTATGTCAGTGACCTTCTAAGTTTACATTATTAAAAATGATAAGCATAAGGGAAACAAATTATTCTAGCTCATATAGCAAATTTATACGTGCATCTGAGCGTCTGTCCATACCATAGTTCAATGCAGTGTGCTGTGTGGTTCTGTACACAAGAGGCAATAGCACTCAAAAAAGTTATTTTTTTAATCTGCACTAATATCCAAAGTGAATATTATCTCCTATCTCCAAGGTAATTTTATCTGTTGCTACTTTTTGCGCAATACTGTACAAAGAATAATTATGGAGTTTGAGGTTGTAGTTCCATGTTAGATCGATTGGCTACCATTGCTAAAGCTCAGTGTTTGACCTCAGAAAAACACTAAAAATACATACTTGTGTGTGTGTAGATATTTTTCATTGCCATGTTATAATAAAAGACACATTTCGCAAAATGTTTTTTCCTCAATTAAGAAAAATAATGCAATTTAGTCATACATATTTTGATTATTTATGGTTGCTTTTTATGTAATAAAGGTCATCTATAGTATGTATTGCTATATTTTCCATTTTTAGTAATAAATAAAGTTTTAATATAATCTACAGTGTTTAAGTTCAACAGCATCGTGAAGTCAAATAAACTTGGTAGATTGCACATATCAATTTCCCAACTTTTATTTTTATATACTATATTCAATTCTAAATGAGTTTCAAAAATGATCATATAATTATATTAATATTTATATATTTACATTTTGTTTACATGCAAATTACAAGTAAATTTTTTCTAGAAATCGTAAGATGCTTTGTTAAGCATCACATAAATATTTTAATTTAAACTTGATTATAATTTTACCTTTAAACCCCAAGCCATTTTCACAATTCTAATTATATTTTCTTTGTCTTCAAAGATTTATATGATCATTATACTTCTTGTAAAATATTTCATTACACAATACTCCATGTATTTTTATTTTAAATATAATTATTTCTGTGTTTTTATGTCTTTTATGGTTAAACACACATGCATACACATAGATACCTGTGTTTTCTCCATTTAGTTCATTCTTAAAAAATTATCAGTTTCTCTGTATGACATTATCCTACCATAAAGCAGTTTTCCAAGGGGAAAGAAATGTTGCCAAGAAGAAAATTAGGAAAAATGAATAAGTGCCTGGAGAATTTGATACAAAAGGGCAGTCAAAGGAGACTCCGTGATTTGAATATTTAGTATCAAAATTCAATCTAGGAAATCACATCCCACCAAGATTTTGTTTAGTTTTTTTCCAAATTAAAATAGTATAACCAACCAGAATAGTATTATACATTAAATATAAACTATTTTAATTACTATATTCACAAATATTTTCTAATGTTCATACTATTAAAGTAATCTCCATCTGTGCAAGCATTTTCTATCTTCACTTTTACTTTATTTATCTATCCTTTACAAATATAGTAAACATTTGACTGAATACAGCAACATTGTTACTAATAACAGTAATACAAAATGTATTAGGAAAATTAAAGCTTAGCTATTCTTCATTATCAAATCTTATTGAAAGTATTTTAGTACATTAAAAAGAAATGACATACTTTTACCTACTGTAGCACTCTATAATGTTTTAAGTGTGTTAGTACTTTCTATTATGTCAGTGACCTTCTAAGTTTACATTATTAAAAATGATAAGCATAAGGGAAACAAATTATTCTAGCTCATATAGCAAATTTATACGTGCATCTGAGCGTCTGTCCATACCATAGTTCAATGCAGTGTGCTGTGTGGTTCTGTACACAAGAGGCAATAGCACTCAAAAAAGTTATTTTTTTAATCTGCACTAATATCCAAAGTGAATATTATCTCCTATCTCCAAGGTAATTTTATCTGTTGCTACTTTTTGCGCAATACTGTACAAAGAATAATTATGGAGTTTGAGGTTGTAGTTCCATGTTAGATCGATTGGCTACCATTGCTAAAGCTCAGTGTTTGACCTCAGAAAAACACTAAAAATACATACTTGTGTGTGTGTAGATATTTTTCATTGCCATGTTATAATAAAAGACACATTTCGCAAAATGTTTTTTCCTCAATTAAGAAAAATAATGCAATTTAGTCATACATATTTTGATTATTTATGGTTGCTTTTTATGTAATAAAGGTCATCTATAGTATGTATTGCTATATTTTCCATTTTTAGTAATAAATAAAGTTTTAATATAATCTACAGTGTTTAAGTTCAACAGCATCGTGAAGTCAAATAAACTTGGTAGATTGCACATATCAATTTCCCAACTTTTATTTTTATATACTATATTCAATTCTAAATGAGTTTCAAAAATGATCATATAATTATATTAATATTTATATATTTACATTTTGTTTACATGCAAATTACAAGTAAATTTTTTCTAGAAATCGTAAGATGCTTTGTTAAGCATCACATAAATATTTTAATTTAAACTTGATTATAATTTTACCTTTAAACCCCAAGCCATTTTCACAATTCTAATTATATTTTCTTTGTCTTCAAAGATTTATATGATCATTATACTTCTTGTAAAATATTTCATTACACAATACTCCATGTATTTTTATTTTAAATATAATTATTTCTGTGTTTTTATGTCTTTTATGGTTAAACACACATGCATACACATAGATACCTGTGTTTTCTCCATTTAGTTCATTCTTAAAAAATTATCAGTTTCTCTGTATGACATTATCCTACCATAAAGCAGTTTTCCAAGGGGAAAGAAATGTTGCCAAGAAGAAAATTAGGAAAAATGAATAAGTGCCTGGAGAATTTGATACATACAGGCAGTGTTGCAGGTAATTCTGTATTGAATATTAAAGAAAAGACTGGTGAACAGTATCAAATATTGAAGAATAAATGTTTATAGTGTATATGGAAATATACTACTACCAGTACAATAAAAAGGGTAAAATTCTCTAATAATAAAACAATAGTGAAACATAAAACAAGAGGTACTTAAAGCATTTCCAAGGACTCTTGACTCAAATAAAAGCAAATGGAATCTACTTCATTTCCTCTCAAAGCCACTTTCCACCAACCAACATTCTGAAGAATCAAATCTGAGGCGTTCAGCCTCTACTAAATGTTTTAATACTACGATTTTTATTTCTTCCTAGCCCTTTTTCTCCCAATTTATCGGGTGACTTCTATTTACTTATTAATATTTTATTCCTCAATCATAGGCTTATTTCCTTCCTGAGATTCTATTCCGTGAATCACAGAGGAACCCCAGAACTTTGGAATATTCATGCCAGGACATATACCTGAATGTGTGGTGGGCAAGAAACTTGCTATCAACATGCATCCCTGAGCATGCAACCAAGAGCAGCATGCATCCCAGAGCACCAAAGGGTGGCTCTGCCATTCAACGAAGGTCCTGTTATAACTTTCCCTGCCTTGTAGTGGTCACATGATAATCATGACCCTCCCTACACAAAACCCTTCCAAGCAGGAAGTCTAGTGTATTCAAGGAAGTGAAGTGAAGCATAGAGTATAGCTCATCCTGGGCTGAGAAAGAGATGCCTTTCGTTTCCCACCAGTAGAAAAACCACTGAGGAGCACAGGAACAACACCGTTTTTCACATCACACTTCTCTTACAAAATATTAATTCAGTGATAAAATTAATACACATTCACTGTAGCTTTCTTTTGGGTGTTTGAGACTTAATTCAGGACCCTTTACTCCTGTTACTGCTCCTTTGTTCCTTTTGGAATGGAAATGGCTACCCATTGCTTGCCGCACCACTGCTGTGAAAGCACACATCCGCTTTTATCTTACGGGTTTACAGTTACAGGGGAATTCGCCTCAGGATGAAATTTGCCTTGAGTCTCACCCATGTGAGATTTCTATGATGTTCACAAGAGACACTTTTGACTTAAGTAAAAGAAGAAAAATTTAAAACTTGGAGCTACTGGGTTAGAATGAATGTGTTTTGTATGTGAGAAGGACATGAAGGAGAGGGATGAGGCAGAATACTATGGTTTTAATGATGGATTCCTCTTCAAAATTCATGTTGGACTGTCATCAATGCAAAGGTATTAGGAGTGGAGCCTTTAGCAGGCGATTGAGGCATGAAAGCTCTTCTCTCATTAATAAGACTAGATAGCTTTATAAAAGGTCTTGATAGGGAGTTTGTTCTATCCCTTATTCCATGTGAGAACACAGTGTGTCTCCCCCCATGCCGGATGCATCGAGGAAACATCTTAAAGCAGAAAGAGCAACCAGACAGCTCTTGGGCCTAAAACTTTCCAGCTGCAGAACTATGAAAACATATATTTCTGATTTTTTGTAATATTTCCAGTCTCCTCTATTTTATTATAGCAGAAAAATACACTCAAGAGCATTGGTAATAATAATAAATTCGGATTTTAAGAAAAATTTATCATTTGTACTAAATTGCCTGTATTATTTCGTATTAAAATTAAAAACTTTAATTATCCAAGCTACAGTTTTTCAGAATTGTCCATTTAATGCCACTAAGCATTTAAAATTTTGCACGTTTTATTCTTCTAGAAAATGTACTTTAGTTTTGCAGAAAATGCATACAAAAGTTTTCTGTAAAACCTGTTTTTCAAAAGATAAAATTATTTTAAATATGTTGCCCTTATGTATTAGCTATAGCAAACATTTGGATATATTTTTGGACTTTGTAAATGCTGGCTATGTCACGTATAAACTAGGCAAGTTTGGCTGAAATTTTCTAGCTTTCGCAGGTGCAAGTTCATTTAATAGTTACATCTGACAGTGAATATATTGAACCCTAGAGCCATGGACTTCAAATTAAAGAACAGCTGCTTGGGAATGTTTTCTTGCATGAACAAGGATCAAGATATAGGCACAGTAGAGAATCATGAATAGAGGGAAATACCTTTTTAAATTAAGTTTATTTCCAGAAAATTATGTGCTTTCGGAGGTTAAATTTTGTATTATAGCATTTGTATTTTGGTGGTTTTATCTACAAAGGAATTATAGTTATTTCTTCAAAATGACTCTTCATAATCACCCATCTGTCTTTATTATCCACTCTAGTGTTTTCTAACTTAATGTGACTTTTCTCCTTAAATAAGTGAATATTAATTTCCATTCCTTTTTATTTAGTTATTATCATCCCATTAGTAGCAATTTCAATTTTCACTTACCAGATACTCTTAGGATCTCCTAGTATATGTATTTATGCATATGTACACACACAAACATATACATTCATGTATGCATATATATAGATAGATAGATACAGTATATGTGTATACATATATATTTATTTATACAGTGATAAACTGTCAGTGGTTCCACCAAAATTTCTGGATCTTAATGTTCCTGGATTGAGGCAAATTGGTCCAGAAATTTGGAGGAAATGTACATTAAACATTTTTACTCAATTGTTAATATTCACAGTGTCAATATTAATAAATACATAAAAATTCTATGCAAGATATTACTTTACAATAAGCCATATTTATTTATCTATTTCTATGTATTTTCACATTAATAAGTCATGTATATGTATTCGTATGATAGCTGAAATAAATTGAAGTTTTTATCTTTTCTCTCCATATCATGCTGGCCCTTAATAAATCATGAAAAGAAAAATATCAGCTTGAGGTTGTAAAACTTTGTCATTTTAGATGTACAGAAAATCATAATGGGATGCTATAAATATAATTTCCTACTTAGTAATCATTATTTTGATTTGAAAAAATGTTATGCTCTTTTTCTCCCAACTCTGTACAATGTAATTTTTCTATCATGAGATGTTGGAAGTATAATCAAATTTTAATCAGATAGTCAAGTAAAATTACAATCACTTCAGCTTATGAGAAAGATATAATTTAAGGACCCATTATGAGTGATCCTACATCACTACTTCCAAAATCATTTTTAAATGTTAGCATTTGTAATAACAAAATAGTTGGATATAACTGGTCAAATTCGTTATACACATTTAAAAATTACTTGATAATTAATTTAATTTTGTTTTGCTTGATGAAATAATTTAGTAGGTATAAAGATAATATTTTGTATATAAATATTCATGTAATTTTAGATACTTTCTACAATGCAATAATTACACAAGAAATAATATAAAGACTTGAATTATAGTTATCACAATTATTGGGATTTGCAGGGTCGGATAACACACAAACAGAAAAAGTGAGGATGCGAATCAAGGTCATTTCTTTAGTAAAAATGGCATGGATGCTTAAGGCAAAATTATGATTGCAAAAGTCTCACAATGAATTAAAAAGACTTCTCTTGTCATTGCAAAGATAGAAAATCATAGGTTGTAGCAGAATTTATCCTTAAGTTTGTCTAATGTCCAAAAGACAAACCCAGGGCATAGCTGTATTCAGGTAGACAGATTCCAAAAGAGGAGCGGTAGAAAGGAATAGTCTGCTCAGTTACTTCTTCAAAATTGCTTAACTGGATAAAATGTTGCCACTTGCTTAACAAGAAGGAAGGAAAGAAGTTGCAAATGATTGACGGGATATTATTCATATGGAGGTCTCTTACTATGAGAATTTGAGACTTTAGGAATAGGGAATAAGTATTATTCAAATCTCTCATCTATCTCTTGTATATAAACACATGTACACACATATACATTGAAAGATTAAGACTGAAAAACTCTTAATAACATTTAAAAGAAATAATTTTTCTAAAAGTAGTAAAAGATTGCATGCTCATTAATTACAAAAAATTAAATAATAAAAGAAAAAGACAATTTACAAAATGTAGTGAGGAAGTGAAAAACAATTACTAGATATTAAATATAGAACAATTTATATCCTAATCATTCTACCTATTATACCTATTATTGTAAAATGTTTATGGAAATGACAATTATAAATTGGTATAATGATTGACATGTTACAAAATGCAGCATTGCATAAAATTTTAGTGTCACTCTATCAAGTAATTTCTCTCTTTGTAATTCATCCTTTGAAATATTTTGTTTGCCAAAGTGTACAATGCGGTTATTGAATGCTTGATAATTTCAAGATATATAACTAGCCAAATATTAACTGAAAAAGATAATGATTAACTTATCACATTACTGCAAAATATAAAACTTTATGCAGCAGTTAAAGTCAAACTTAAAATGCTTTAAAGTGTGTCTATGATAGTAGAATATTACTCTACTTATGCATTTGCATAACCCCAAAATTGACAAATAGGAATTGAAAAAGATAAGGAGCTTCAGAGAGAAACAAAACATTTTCCTATCCATATAGAGTAATGAGTAAAATGAGAAACAGCAACTTAAAATCTCTTAAGGGTCATTATAAAGAGGCAGACATAAAAGGCTATTGCAAGTTGAAGGATGTTTTTTAAAGGAGAATTCTGTAACAGTGGTTTATAACATCTAAACTCTAACCGAGTCAAGAGCATCAAAACTGTTTTGTTCCTTAATAAATTAGAGTCATTCATAGGAAAATGGATGCATACTGATAAGTGAAATAAGTAAGTCACACATATGTAAATACCATATAGTTTCTATCATGTGAAAAACTAAAAGTGTAAATAAGAGCCAAATGTTATAATTGACAATGTGAAATAGGAAGGAAAGAGCTACAAGTGTAGGGGAGGTGGGAAGGGTGGGGGAAAGAAAATAAGGGAAAAGAAAAGCTATGAGAAAAAAAACAGAAAAAAAAAGCATTTGTAAATATGGGAGGAAGGGGTGACAGGAGGCCATGGAAAAGGGAAAAAATGAGAACCAAGACCTGCCATGTAAAGGTACAAGATCACAATGATGAATGTAACTATACCGTATGCCTAAAATGTACCAGATTACCTAAAAATAAACTCAATGGGGAAATAAAAAACCTGTTTTATTCTTTACAGATGCAAATTATTTTACCCCACTCTGAACATAGAAATCAGAATGTCTTGAGTGTGATTCATCCATTTATGATTTAAGGAGTCTTCTCAGTGATTGCAATGTTGGTCAAACTGAGCAGACTGCAGCAGCTGCAGTTTCAAATGATGGACCAGTTGTCAGGAAATGATAAGAAAGTTGGGAAAGAGAGAAATCTGAAATGAATGCGTCCTCATAATTGTTGTGAACATGCCTCAGAATTTCCAGATGGAATGCAGGTACCTTGAAAGGAGATAGAAGGGATTTGTCCCATGAAATCATGCAAACTATTTAGGAAAAAAAATCTAGGAATTATCAGGCAACATTGTTTGGCTAACTTCCTTTGACCAGTAGAGTTGCAGGGGAGAGAATATGGTAGGTCTTAGATTGATGTGTCTACCAAAAACCTCATGAGTTCAGAGGTGGGACTCTTGGAAGGTGATTAGATATGGATCATGGGGGCGAGAAACTCATCAATAGATTCATTCACTATGGAATGCAGTAGTTGAGTGTGCTGTTAGGAAACTGTTCATTGCAGGTGATTTCTAAATCCCTCTCTGGCTCTTCCCTTCACACTCTGCTTCCTGACCACCATTGTGTGCGTAGTTTTCCTTCATAAGGCTCTTTTGCCCTCAGTGCTGGCTGACCATGAGGTGACTAATGTCTCTGAAAATGTAAGCCAAAATAATCACTTCATCCTTTAGGGTGCAGGTGTCAGGTATTATGACTCAGAAATAGGAATGTGAGTAAAAGAGAGACAGAGGGATGAAAAGTACTTTACTCAGTGGTGCCACGCCTGCTTCCCAAGCTCAAGGTCCTGAGTTCAATCCCTGGTACAAAACAAACAAACAAATGAACAAAGAAACAAAAAACTTTACTCAGTCACAGAACACAAAACCTAAAACCTAGCTAGCCTTTCTGTTTTTTGTGTTGGTTTCAATCTCTGTTAGGTTCACTCCCATTTGCAAAAAATGGTATCACTTTCTCTAGCTTTTAATTCTTAAAATATGTCAAATCTACATCACTTTCTTAATCATTTCTGATTCACGGTCCTGATGATACGTGCTTAATTCTCCAGTAACCACTGATGCAGGGGACTGAAGTTCCGCAATTCTCATCCAAGCTGCCTGCCCATCCCTGTACTGCATGTGGTTCATCATGTCATTTTACAGTCACATGTTCTAGGAACCATGATTTCCATGAGAATTGAAATGGGCCAACATGTTACAGATGGCTTCGTTATAAGAATTGAACACAAACAGACTTGCTCCTTTTTTGAATTTTTGAGGTAAACTACCAAGTGGAGCAAAATAGGCTGAATCGTAATTCTTCCTTGGCACAAAGAGTTGACTGAGTTTAGTCTTAAAGGCTTAAGCAGTGATTTGGAAGCAGTCTGACTCAGCAGCTCTGATAAGCTTCCCTAGGTGTCCGGGCAGGACTCGGAATTATTGCGCAGAACTGGAGTAAGATAAAGACTGAATGGTGTCCATTCAGATTAGTGACAAAAAAACATTGTTGACCTTGGCAACAAAAGCTACCGTAGATTGGGAGGAAGGGAGCCAGATGGCTGTGCATTGGGAAGTGTGAATGGGAAATGAGGGAGCAGCGACAAGTGAAGAAAATACACTTTTCATGATTTTTTTTTAAAAAGCAAACAATGAAAATAGCAGCTTCCTAAACTTAGAAATAAACACGGTAGCTGTCATTATCTCTACTCTGTTGAATTACAAGTGACTAGATTTAGTTCATATTTTTCATATATTCTAAATTATTCACATAGAATATGTACCATTTTATAGCCTGTAAAAACTTTTTTCAAAAAGTTTCAAAAATAAGTATTTAGACTTAAGCCCTAAAATGCTATACGGCAAAGATGAATCCAATTCATAATTCAATTTCTGGCACACTTCCAAATAACATGAACATCTCGATCTTCTACCAGAAACAGAGTTGTGTGCATGGCCCTGAGGCTGCAAAGGAGACCCTGTAAATTCTCAGAAGAGTTCAGGTTATACCCTAGAGCTGTTATGGCAAATTGTACATCTAATTGACAGCTTTTCTGCTAAAAACATCAATAATCTTTCATTGTGGGCTCCAGGTCCTGAGCAAGACTCTGAGGGCTCATTTCAGTAAGTTATAGCTTTGCAGGTCACCTCTGCTGCGATTTATATAATAATCTTATAGTGCGGAGGAGAAGGTGGAAGGTGTTTGGGGACGTGTTCTTACTCTCTGAAAACATGGGTTAAAGCTCTGCCTAAAAACAAAAACACATCAAAACAAAGCAAACCAAAAAAGCTAAAAAGCTTTTTTGATATTTCCCTTGCTCTTGTCTAAAACTTATTGAGAGAATAGCCTATAAAGCCACTGTTTCATTTTTTTCTCATTGAGTTTATTGGTACATTGTAGGTATACAGTACAGTTACATTCATCATTGGGATCTTCTACTTTTACATGACAGGTCATGGTTCTCATTTTTCCCCATACCTTGCCCTCCCTTCACCCCCTCCTCCTTTCCCTGTTTACAAAAACTTTATTTCCAATATTTCATTTTCCCATATTTTTCTTTTCCCTTATTTCCACTGTCTAATATTTAACAAAAATTATAGCACTTAAAAATAAAACATATGTAAGGCAAATTACTGATATGATGATATCTCTATTCATTTTAAAATCGTTTTCTTTGTTGGAAGTAAATTTTTTGAAGATTTTTTTTTTCAGAGATTTACTCACAGTTGTGTCCCTTTACTGAGAAGTTCTGGACTTAGCATCTAAAATAGTACCCACCCTCTACATGTGATTATTTCAATTTTACTTAACTAATGTCAGATAAAAAGGAAAATTAATTTAGTCACCCTACTCATCTTTCCAGTGCTCAAAAGCCAGGTGATTTGAATGGTGATCACATTGCTCGATGCATGAGTACATTTCTCCCCTCACAGATTATTTTTGGTATGATGTCAGTATAGATCTGTAACCTCATGGTAGTTAGCATGTGTAAGGGTAGGAATATTCAATATTTGTAATAAAAAATTTAATGCAATATAAACTTTATTTTTTTCCAACAATATCATTTTATTAGTAGATTTCTTCTCATCAATAAGCCATTTCTCACCTTCCTTTGAAGTGAAATACTGGATGACTAAGTCTCTGAACACATTATTGATCAGTGGGTTGGAAGGAATTTTCTGAAAGAGAAAACCAACACATTTGTAGTACAATAAATTGAGGGAACAATTTTCATTTTGGATGACTGAAACAAAGCTCATAGGTAGAAATGGCAAAGTGTAAATATTTTAAAACAACAGGTAGCTAAGATTTTTGTGGGATAAACCTCCCTTTTCAACCCAGGGTGGAAACTTGTGAAAGAAATATATTTTTACCATTTCGCTTGAAGTATTAATAACCCTAAGCCAAGTTGTTGCAAACAGTTTTTGTATGCATAGGTTTCCCTGATGGTAATCATCTTTGAGATATAAAAGTGAAGATCTCCAAAGGTTATTTTCTTTACCCATTCATCTGGTGATAATTCATATACTCTGCTTCCAGGATTTGGTTTTTATGGATAGTGATGCTATAGACATTGTCATGTACACATCATTGTAATATGTTTTTGGCTTTTTGAGAAGATAACCAGAAGGGAAACCGCTAGTGAAATGGAATTTGTAGTTTTACCTCTTGGAGAAATTTCTATACTGATTTCCAAAATGTTGTACTAGTTTACATTTACCTGAACAATGCAGTGAGGTTCCTTTTTCACCAGTGCACAATGGAATATTCCTCTTCTAAAAGGAAGAATAATTTTTAGACATCTGTAGGAAAATAGATACGCCAGGAAAACATGATGTTAAGTGAAATAAATCTGACCCACAAACTTAAAGACCATATGGTATCTCTCATTTGAGTAAAGTGAAATGTAAATAAAGAGCAAAGTCAAAGATAGATAGAAGGAAACAGAAAGATGTTTTGCAAATATGAAGGGCTCTAAGAGACTGAGGACAAGGGCAGAGGGGAAGAAAAGGTTAAATTAAAATTTTTAAGTGGGTTATGTATATGTATCCCACACCCATAATGAATGGAGACATAATTTCTAAATATGAATGCAATAATAATAGTAGTAATAATAATGAAAATGGGGAAGGGATATAGAGATGGGTGGAAGGAGGTCGGTAGGGATGGGAAGGGAACACAAAAGAATCAAGATATGTTATGTACTTTCACCTACTTCCTTTTTCAATGTAAACTTTTAGTACTGAAAATAAGAAAGAGGTGACAAAAGAGCAGCCCAGCTGCTACGTTACACTCCAGTAGCAATGCCCCTGTGACCCATTAACAGAATACAGTGGTGTTCCAGGTCTCCCTCCCCTGGCCCCTGTGAATAAGAGAAAGTAGGCCTCTGTTAGGCTCCTGTGATAAAGGCACACAACACCACCAAACTTGGTAAGTAACTCAGAGGAACCAGTACCTCACATCAGAACTTGGTCTAACTTCAGGGAAAGACAGCTGGAACCTGGACTAGAACCTTGCAGAGTTCAACCCAGCAGGAGCACAGAGTTCTCAATTTGGACCTTGTAGCCAGAAATCAGCCTGAACTTCAGGGAACAGCTGCTGACTTGCTACGATTAATTAGCTTAGAACCAGACACTCCTACCAAGCTCTCTATTGTATCAAGAGAGGCATACCCTGAAGAAGGCCCTCTATTTCTATTTGTATTTTTTAATCTTCAAAGTAATATTTCACTTATCTTTAATCATTTAAAATATTTTTGTCTATCTTTTTCTTTTCTCAATTTTCCCTTTTTTAATCTTCTTTTAATCTTCTTTTCTTTCTCTCTCTCTCTCACTCTTTCCCACCTTGATCCCCACTAATCTCCATTTTTGTTCCTGTTCCTATTCTAATTTGAATTTATTTTCTTTCTTTTCCCTTTCTTCTCTTTTTCCTTCTCTAAATTGCCATTAGTTTTAAAAGAAAGTGATTATATAAAAAAGCAAGCCCCCCCCAAAAGTGATTACAGTCTCTAGCCTCCCTGTTGCTGTTACTTTGTTCTGTTGTTGTGTATATTTTGTTCTGCCCTCTCTGCTTCTCTTCAACAGCTCCCCAGAATTTGCGTGATCTTCCTGTGTCCTCTGACACCACTTCTAACCTTTCTCTATCCTATCTAACTCTCCCTCCCCAACTCCTTCTAAATCCCCATCCTAAAGGATAAAGTTGCTATGTTATTCATTATAAACATATTCTGAGCTAGTCCTCAATTTTTATTTAATTCACACCATTAAAGGTGATAGATTAATAAATAACTATCACTAATTTTCATTTTCTAAGCTGTATTTGATGCTATTGTGTTGCTGATTGCATCACTTGGGCTAAGGTATTGTGATGGATCTAATCAGTTGTCCTCTATGGTATAATGAAATTGAGTTTGCCTCAGAGACACTAGAGACTCAAAATGTAAAGACCAGCTATATCTGGAAGATTGAAGTATTAACCCAGGAATTAAAACAAGGACAGTACCAATGAAAATATAGAAATAAAAAGGCATTTAAATGAGACACAAACACAGACTTTCAACCCACTAAAGGTAAACTCTGGGGGAAATGAGGTGGACAAATCTAACAATCAACCCTCTGGACAACCTGAACCTATAACTTAGGAATTGACAGAACAGAAAAATGAGGTTTAGAAAAATTAAAAGAGAAATAATTTCCCAGATAGCACAGAGATGGTGAGAAAAAAGAAAGACATAACTAGAGGCTCTAGAAGAGAAACAGATTTAAAAAAAAGATGAACTCAGGACCATGATGGAAACCATGAATGCCCAGCATAGGTAAGAAATGGAAACCTTGAATGCTCAACATAACAAAAAAAAATAAAATGGAACCCATGAAACAGATTCAAACAGATATCCAAGAGATTAAAAACTCTATAGAAAGTATTCCTAGCAAGATGGAAGAATGTGAAGGTAAAATTTCACATATAGAAATTAAAATGGCTGTCAGGGAACATGAAAAGAGATATCTCCTAAAAACAATAAAAGACCATAAGAAATCAATCCAGCAACTCTTAGATAATGCAAAGAAGAATAATATAAGACTGATAGGAATCCATGAAGATGCAGGAGAAACTACAAATGACATTAAAAAAAAAAAAACTGTTCATAAAAGAATGTGAAGGTAAAATTTCACATATAGAAATTAAAATGGCTGTCAGGGACCATGAAAAGAGATATCTCCTAAAAACAATAGAAGACCATGAGAAATCAATCCAGCAACTCTTAAATAATGCAAAGAAGAATAATATAAGACTGATAGGAATATGCAGGAGAAAGTACAAATGATATTTAAAAAAAAACTGTTCATAGAATTAATGACAGAAAACTTCCCAAACAAAAGGGAAGAATTTGACATGCAGATAAGTGAGTCATATAGAATTCCACTAGTCATGATCAAAAAAATCTACACATAGACATATAATAATCAAAATCCCAGAAATCCAACAGAAGAACAAAATATTACAAGAAGTTAGAGAAAAGAAACAAATCACATGCAAATGAAAGCCCATCAGAATCACAGCGGACTTTTCAACATAAACATTTAAGTTAAGAAGAGCCTGGAGTGAGGTACTTCAAGGCTTAAAAGAACTACAACCTAGACTAATGTATCCTGCAAAACTCTTTCAAAATTGATGGGGAAATAAGATACTTCCATTACCAAGAACACCTGAGAAATTTCAGGAACACCATATCAGCTCTCCAAACACTTCTAAACAATATCCTGGAGCCAGGTGTGGTGGTGCATGTCTGTAATCCCAGGACTCAGGAGGCTGAGGCAGGAGGATGTCTGTGAGTTCGAGACTAACCCAGGCTATACAGTCAGTTCCAGGGCAGTCTGAACTACATAGTGAGACCCTGTCTCAAAAAACAAAACAAAACAAAAACACCATATCAGCTCTCCAAACACTTCTAAACAATATCCTGGAGCCAGGTGTGGTGGTGCATGTCTGTAATCCCAGGACTCAGGAGGCTGAGGCAGGAGGATGTCTGTGAGTTCGAGACTAACCCAGGCTATACAGTCAGTTCCAGGGCAGTCTGAACTACATAGTGAGACCCTGTCTCAAAAAACAAAACAAAACAAAAACAACAACAACACTTTAAATTAAGAAGAGCCTGGAGTGAGGTACTTCAAGGCCTAAAAGAACTCCAACTTAGACTAATGTATCCTGCAAAACTCTTTCAAAATTGATGGGGAAATAACATACTTCCATTACCAAGAACACCTGAGAAATTTCATGAACACCATATCAGCTCTCCAAACACTTCTAAACAATATCCTGGAGCCAGGCGTGGTGGTGCATGTCTGTAATCCCAGGACTCAGGAGGCTGAGGCAGGAGGATGTCTGTGAGTTTGAGACTAACCCAGGCTATACAGTGAGTTCCAGGGCAGTCTGAACTACATAGTGAGACCCTGTCTCAAAAAACAAAACAAAACAAAAACAACAACAACAACAAAAACAATATTCTGGAAAAAGAAATGTAGACCACAACTCCATAAGGGCCAACAGAGCAAATATACCTGGCAAGGCAAGAAATTAAAGGGAGAGAGGGGAAAAAAAATAAATAAACGAACCAATAACAGGAAAATAACATGACAATGAAAAGCCAATATATAACAGTTATAATCATCAATGTCAGTGGCCTCAATTCACCAATCAAAAGAAACAGGTTGGCACAGAATGGATTAACAAGGAAAATCCAACAATATGCTGTATATAAGAAACCCACTTAATCCACAAAGAAATTCATAGACTGAGAGCAAAATGATGAAAAACAATTCTTCATGGGAGAGGAGCATGGAAGAGCATGGGTAGCTATCTTATTTGCACACAGAATAGATTTCAAACCAAAACTAATTAAGAGACATAAAGAAGACCATTGCATCCTTGTAAAGGAAGCAATGAAAGAGCAAGAAATGGCAATCATAAATATATATGCACTGAATACTAATGCCCCCAACTATATAAAACAAATATTAGTGGATATGAAAAATAAAATAAGCACTAATACAGTTGTAGTTGGGGACCTCAATAAATCACCGACACAAATAAACAGATCATCTAGACAAAAGATCAACAACAAAATAACAGAACTGAAACAAGTCTTAGAACAAATGGACTTAGTAGATATCTACAAAGTGTTCCATCCCAGAAAATCAGAATATGCATTCTTTTTGGCTGCACACAGGTAATTATCCAAAATAAACCACATGATAGTTCATAGAAAAAGCTTAACTACATGCAAAGGAGTTGAAGTTATCCCCTCTGTATTATCAGATCATAGTGCAATTAAACTGGAAATCAATAGCCTAAGAAACTGCAAGAACTTCACAAAAACATGGAAATTAAATAACACTCTTCTGAAAAACCACTGGGTCACAGAGGACATTAAAGAAGAAATCAGACAGTTTCTACAGTTAAATGATAATGCCAATGCAGCATACAGGAATCTATAGGACACAATGAAAGCAGTCCTATGAGGGAAATTCATATCAGTAAATGCCCATACTAGGAAAACAGAGTGAGCTCATAAACAAACTAATGCTTAACCTTAAGCTCCTAGAAAAAGAAGAGTAAGACAAAGCAAAAATTTGCACAAGGGAGGAAATTATAAAGATCACAGCAGAAATTAATGCAATGGAAACTAAGAGAAAAATACAAAAAAAATGAATTGAATAGTTGATTTTTGAAAATAATAAATAAAACTGAAAAACTCTTAGCGAATCTTATCAAAAAAGGGAAAGAAAAGGCTCAAATTCATGTATTTAGGAATGAAAAAGGAGAAGTCACAAGAGATCCACTGGAAATCCAGAGGATCATCAATACCTACTTCAGAAACCTATATTCCAATAAAACAGAAAATACAGAAGAAATGCACAGATTCCTAGACACATATGAACTTCCAAAGATGAATTAAGAAGATATAAAAATCTAAACACCCCAGTTACATTCAGTGAAGTTGAAAATGTAATTAAAACATTACCAACAAAGAAAAGCCCAGGCCCTGATGGCTTCACTACTGAATTCTACTTTTAGAGAAGAACTATTGCCACTCTTTATACTCTTCAATGGAATTGCAAGCCAATTAATACTTACAAATTCATTCCTGGAAGCAGCTATTACTTTGATTCCAAAACCAAGGAAAGACCCAACCAAAAAAGAGAGCTTCAGGCCAATGTGTCTAATGAACATTAGAGGCAAAAATCTTCAATAAGGTAGTGGCAAACAAAATACAGATCATCAAGAGGATCATACACCCTGAAAAAGTTTGATTTATTCCAGTGATGCAAGGATGGCTCAACATATGTAAATCAATAAATGTAATACACTATATCAACAGAATTAAGGAAAAAATCATATGATCATCTCAATTGTTGCAGAAAAAGCATTTGATAAAATTCAAATCATATTCATGATAAAAACCCTGGAGAAAATTGGGATAGATGGTCTTTATCTCAATCTGATAAAGGCTATTTATGAAAAACCAATCAGCAATATCATTCTAAATTGTCAAAAAATAAAAACCTTCACACTAAAATCAGGACCAAGACAAGGATGTCCAATATCACCCCTCCTGTTCAATATTGTTCTAGAAACATTAGCCACAGCAATTTGACAAAAGAAAGAAATTCAAGCAATAAAGATAGGAAAGAAAAAGTTAAACTATCACTATTTGTTGATGATATGATACTCTGCATAGAAGATCCGAAAACCTCTGCCAAAAGACTGCTAGACTTAATTGACAGATTCAGAAGAGTAGCTAGAAACAAAGATACACTTAAAAATCAATAACCTTCTTGTACACAAGTAACAGACTCACTGAGAGTGAAATTAGTGAAATAATTCCTTTCAAAATAATATCCAAAAAATGAAATATCTAGGAAATATCTAAAAAAAATACCTCTACACTGAACATTAGACAGATTCAGAAGAGTAGCTAGAAACAAAGATAACACTCAAAAATCAATAACCTTCTTGTACACAAGTAACAGACTCACTGAGAGTGAAATTAGCGAAATAATTCCTTTCACAATAATATCCAAAAAATGAAATATCTAGGAAATATCTAAAAAAAATACCTCTACACTGAACATTTCAGAACTCTGCAAAAAGAGACTGAAGAGGATATAAGAAAATGGAAAGGCATCCCTCGCTCCTGGGTAGGAAGAATCAACATAGTGAAAATGGCCATACTATCAAAACTTCTATACAGATTCAATGCAACCCCTATTGAAATCTCAACAGCATATTTCACTGAACTTGAGAAAACAATTGAAAAATCATTCCAGACCTATAATAGCAAAAACCATTCTAGACAACAGAGGCAGGGCAGGTGGTGTCACAATTTCCAACTTAAAACTATATTACAAAGCCACTGTGATAAAAACAGCATGATACTGACAAAGAAACAGACCTGAGGATCAATGGAATAGATTATAAGATGAAGAAACAGCACAAGACATACTCAGCTACCTCATCCTTGACAAAGGAGCCAACCATCCACATTGGAGGAAAGATAGTCTCTTCTGTAAATTGGTTTGGAAAAACTGTCTTTCAACTTGCTGAAAGATTAAAACTAGACCCCTATCTTTCACCACACACTAAACTAAAATCTTAGTGGATTAAAGATCTAAATATCAAAACAGAAACACTAAACTTACTGAACAGTAAATTAGGTAGAACTTTTGAAGACACTGGCATGGGAGAAGTCTTTATGAAGAAATCCTCAGCAGCATAAGAACTTGCACAAAGAATAAACAACTGGCATCTTTTTGTATTAAAACATATTTTCAGTGCAAGAGAAATCACCAATAGAGGTAGGAGACAACCTGCAATACTGGAAAACAAATTACCAGCTACTCCTCAGACAAAGGACTACTATCTAGAATATATAATTTACTCAGAAAAATTAGACTCCCAAATACAAAGACCCAATTCAAAAATGGGCCTCTGAAATGAACAGACATGTTCCAGACAAAGTAAAAGCAGCAAATAAGTACATGAAAGAGTGTTCAACGTCACTTGTCTTTTGAAAGATGCAGAGGCATCAATGCTGAGATTCCATCTCATTTCAGAAACAGTGGCTGCTATCAAGAAATCAACCAATTACAAATGCCGGTGAGATTATGGGGAGAAATGAACCCTTCTCCATTGATGGCGGGAGTGCAGACTCATGAAACTACTGTGGAAATCAATATGATGATACCTCAAAGAAATAGGATTGAAGGTTGCATTTGACCCAGCTGTCCCTCTGCTGGGTTTCTTTCCAAAATAATCATAGCACAATGATATATGTTTATCATATAAACATATATATGTTTATATATATATGGCACAGTTTGTAATAGCTTAAATTTGGAAACAACCCAAATTCCCTCAACTGGAAATTGGATAAAGATGGATTTTGTTTTATTGTTTTTTTTTCTATAAAATGGAGTACTACTCAGCCAGAAAGAGTGAGAAACTAGAAACATTTATAGCGAAATTGATGCATGTTGAGGCTATACTCTTAAGTGAAATAAATTGGACAAACTTGAGTTAAATACTAAATAATTTCTTTAGTGTGAATAACTAAAAGTGTAAATACAGTTCAAATGGTATAATTGGAAGTATGAAATAGGAAGAAAGTAGCTAAAGGGGAAGTGGAAAGAGGAGAGGAAAGGAGATAAGGGAAAAGAAAAATGTGAACAATGAAGAAGTGGTAACAAAGACTTTGTAAATAAGGAAGGGTGAAGAGGGTAAAAGGAAAGCGGGGGTATGGAGACGAAACGAGAACTCAAATATATCACCTAAAGTTACAAGATCCCAATGATAAATGTAACTGTTGTTTTCTCTGAATGTACAAATAAACTTATTGAAAAAGAAAACAAAATAAGAACTAATAGAATTAAACAAAACAGAAAGTATTTTGAAATAAATGTTTTTGGGAATAATAGTTCATTATATTCAGAGGTCATGGAAATACAACTTGTTACTGACTCAAATTTAGTGATTTTTTGGTTGTTTCTGTAATATTAGAGTTATTCATGAGAAAATGATAGGTTCTACTTTATAAGCTACTATATCCTTAAAGCACTGTGTAGACAATTGTACTTCTGACTAGTGATGTGTAAGGATAATGTACTTTTCAAATTCCATCATTTTTCCTCATTAGAAGAGTTAGACAGCTTTTGCATGATTTTGTCTTTTTCCCTTTTCAGTTTTTCTGATGTAGTTTGGAAATAGTTTTTTTGGAAATGTAGTTTGGAAACCTTTGATAGAACAACTTTCTGAAAATTGTGAATTTGAAACTCATCTATTACAAAAAAGAGTAAAAGGAAAATCTTTTTCTTCTAACAGATGTAAGTCCGTGACTGCAGAGCACAATGAGTAAAACTAACTTAACTTGGTTAAACAATGGAATGATTTCAACTCACTTATTAAAAATTGCAATTCCAGGGGCCAGGGATTTAGCTCAGCGGTTCAGTGGCCTGCCTTGCAAGCGCAAGGACCCAAGTTCAATCCCCGGTACCAAAAAAACAAAAACGAAACAAAACAAAATTGCAATTCTGTCACTGCAAAAATTTACCCAAATAATCCCACTGTCCCCCAGTCTGAACTCATTCTTTTATGTGTTTTAAAGACTTCCACTGACTGTTCAGGTCCTGATTCAGGCTCTTAGATGACCTCAATATTCCTTGCAGAGCTCAGATATGCACTTAGTTTTAAATAATTACCTTTATTTTAAATTAAGTTCTTTCTCTGACACAACTGAAACAAAACTTCAGTAATTCACTGTTATTGTTAGCTTCCTTTGGTTAGGAGAATCAGAAAGTTGCCTTGGCATCCTGTGTAGAACCAAGAAGGAATGAAAACAGCTAATATGTGACTGAAATAAAGCTACACCTCCTTATTGTAATGTATTCAACATATGCAGATTTATATTTAAACTATTTTTTAAAATTCCCTTACAAATTTATTTTTTGTCAATAAAGATTAAATATTCTATCAATAGTCTTCCTTCTCATTTCCATAGGGTGAAACACATAAATATTTTTCACAAATATTTTTCCCTTCTCAATTAATTTATGAAGAAATTTTAAAAATGCATGGAATTTCACATTAATCAGATTTTCCAATATCAGGGTGCTACAATTTTAATAAGGGTTATGAAAGAAGAAAAATACATGTAAACACTTTTTTTACTTCATAGGGAAATTTGTTGTAACAAATTTAGCGACTGAAAATAACAAAACTTTTCTGTCTTACCTTTCTTGAGGTTAAGGTCTGAGATCAATATACAGACAGTGCCAAGGTCTTTCTTTATATGGGCTGTGGGTGAGAAGATATTGTTTGACAGTTGATCTAGATTCCAGAGGCTGTGCAGGTTTCAGAGTCCTTCCTTGGCTTGTGACTGCATCACTCCAGTGATGGCCTCTGTCTTTACATTGCCTTCTTTAGGTTTCCATATGACACATTCTTGTATAAGAAAACATGTGAGAGCAACTTCAGTCTACCTAGATAATCCATGATAACCTCTAATGAGTTCCCTCAAAGTAATCCCTCACCTTTTACACATGTCTATATTGCATGTTTTTGAGATAAAGTAGTGAATATATATTTAGTACTTGTTTTGTTGTTGTTTTGTTTTGTTTTGTTTTGTTTTTGTGGCAGGGTCTCCCTTTGTAGTTCAGACTGGCCCTCATCTCATTATGTAGCCCAGCCTGGCCTCGAACTTGCAGTGATCCTCCTGCCTCAATCTCTAAAGTGCTGGGATGATAGGCATGTGCCACCACTCTTGGCTAGGAGTAGTTTTTTGAACTATCAAACACAGAATAATATAACTACACAAAGATATGGAGAGATCATCCTAGTAATAATCAGAGAAAGCAAGATGCATTAACATAAAAAAACAGTACTCTCAAGACTAATGTCAAAACTCTCAAAATAAATAATAAAATTAACACAATATCAAAGTCAAGTTTTTAACATTTTTAAAAGCAATAGCAATGAGGAATTTTATAACAAACATGATTATTCTTTCAAAGACCAATCAAAAGTGACATACCTAAACATATACAATAAAATAATTTGCCCAGCAAGCAACTTTAAAGAAAATCTTTAGGCAAAAGTACATCTCATGAAATTGCTGAATGAAAGGAATGAAGGGAGAAAAGGGAAAAATAAACTATGTTCATATATCATAATAACCACTATTGTAAACTGATATGAAAATGGGCTCAAAACTATTTTATTACCATACCTAACATTACTGATAGGATGTTCACACCTTGACAAAGGGTCTTCTGTTGTTTGAATTACTGTACTAGAAAATGCAACTACTTGAGAAGTAGATAAATAACAAATGCAAGATACAGTGAAATAAGTCAAATATTTATGCTATAATCTCAGGTAATGTACAAAGATTTGTAAAGATGTATAATTAGAAAGGAAACAGAGAACAAAAACATAACAAAAGAAAATATCAATGAATTCAAGATCATCACAAAAGGTTAAGAAAAATGAAAACATCTCAAGGATAAAAGAAAATAATTCCTTACTATATTACACATTTCAGTTTAAATCTATTTGTGCCTATCAAGTAAAAATAAGTAAAAACAAACAATTTAATGGTATAAGTCAATATTGTTTACTCTTAGTTTCTCCTGTCCCTACATATTTATCATGTATTCTTGAGTTAACCTAATGCACATAAATTTTTAGTTTAGTTTTTTTTTTCCATGCAGCACTGTGTATCTGTAACTTGTACCAGTAGTTTTAAAGAAGATGTGTCTACTGGATCTTATCTTAGACAAAATGTGTCTAAAAAGCTTACAGACCTGGTCTCAAAACAGTCAGATGTCCCTAATTTACCTGCAATTATATCTTAGATACAGACACATCTTCAAATTTATTACTTGTGGGACTTTGTTATATGGGAAAATAAATAAAATGAAAAAATTACAGTTTATTTAGAAATAGCTTTAGAGAAAAATGTGTGACTGGACCCTAAAATGTACCAATAAACTCAATTAAAGCTGAAAAAAATACAAATTTCTGGGAGTGCAAAAATATTTAGCTTGTTATCTTTCTGTTTCCCAATAAGAAACAGACTAAGAAAATATCTCTGATTCCAGGCGGTGCGTATACCTTATGATCTGTCCTCTTTAAAGTTTGTCAAATAGAATGGTTAAACTGAAAGAGCATCTTAGAAACTGATCCTAATAGTGAAGGGTAAAACCAGTGTGCCTCTCAGAAAAGTTAAATGATACCTGGTATAGAAACATTTTCTTGGGGTTGAGGATTTAGCTCAGTGTTTCTGGCCCTGACCCGAGTTTGATCCCCGGTACAAAAAAAAAAATCAAAATCTTAACCCTAATTTGGAGAGACCTGAACACATATATCCACTGACCATAGAGATTGACTTCACCACTACGCATAATGATTGCCCCTGTCCTACAGTCTTTTTCTTTTCAAATGGAAGGCTGCTCGCAGTTCAACTCTTCCCATTTTATCACTGAATGCTGAGTGTGTAGGGACAGATAAAAGTTTCATTTTATGTCACAATTGCTTGAAACAAAATGATGCCATTCCGGCAGATTTCCTTATTGGATAAGAATTTTGTTGTTTGGGGACAGAGAAAAGTACATTTGCCAAGGGGAGATGCATAAATCCTTATGGCTATAGAATGAGCTACCATAGCTCACTATCACAGCTATCAAATAAGAGACAAAGTTGACCAAAAATAAATGGGGGATAAATAATTTCTTTCATTTTGCAGAAAAATATAAAGTGCCAGAAGAAGCACTGTAAAGCATACTACAGAGGATTTCTAAATATTTATTTTTACAAACTAATTACTAATACAAGAATTATTACTAGAAATTAAAATGTTTGAAATGATAAATTATAAAAGAAATTTTATAGACAAGTATAAAAATGTTGTTAGTTTTCTGTGTCAGCATAGCATCAAAATATAAAATGTGAAAATAATGGTACCGTATATAGAAAAATATATCAATTATTATTATGGAAAAGTCTAACAGGTTTCCAAGTTATTTATAAGAAATATAATATCCATATCTTCTATACATAATCATGTAGAAGAGTGATAAACACAATTAATAGAGTTCAATTAATTAAAATACACTGGTGATCCAATAATTGAGAAATACATATGATTTTTCATCTGCACCTGGATATTTACCCAGAGTGGAATTTGCTAAATGATGAAACAAAATCACGTAAATTTCCAGATATTCAAGTAAAACCAACTATATTCTCTACCACAGGCAAGATAAGGTAAAAATTAATAACAAAAAATAGTTTAAATTTACCCAAATACCAAGGAAGCAGTGTACACTATAAACACTCAAAGGAAAAAATATTTGAATATTTGAAAATATTTTTATTAAATTAAAGCAACATAGACACAGTTCAAAAATACAACATAACATTATTTTATGAATATAACAATGACATTCTTAAAGGAAACTGTATATCCATGAATATGTAGCTATATGAAGATACATTGAAAACATATTATAGAATTAATTCCAGAAATCAAATAATAGATATGGACATTAAGAAAGATCACCAAAAATTTAGATCAAGACATATTATATTGAAACTGCAGAGAATTATACTACAAAGAGAAAATTTGAAAGACAGCAGGTAAATGAAAAAAAAAAGAAAAAAGCCTAGAATGAATATAACATCTCTTGCCTATAATGAAAAAGAATGAGAAATATATTGCGCTTTTCTTAACAATTTATGGAAGCAAAAAATAAAATAAATAGAGCAAGTCTAAAGTATCAACACAGAATTTTGTCTCTCAAAAATATTTGTATATTAAAGGCAAATAGTTACTCAGACAAGTGAAAGTTGAAAAAAGATCGTTGGTTGTAGACTTGCCTTAGAAGTATTTTAAAAATCTCTTCAAAGAGAGGAGAAATAATATAGGCCACTAAGTTCTACAAAAAATAAATTGAGTATTAGAAAATAAATAATTGAAGAGAATAAAGGTTTTTGCTTTTCTTATTATTTAATATGAAGATTAAACACTTTCCTAGCTTTCACAAATTATTCTATATATTGGGTGCTATATCAACCAAATCTTAGACATTTATTTTGTGCATACAACGACCTATTGTAAAAGTTGTGACTCTCAATATTTAGTCAGATAAACACAGTACTAAAGAAGAGCGCAGGCAGAGGGGTTACTTCCCAACTTCAAAAGTTACTGAAGGCCATAATAATCAAAATAATACAGTAATAAGGATGAAAAACAGATAAATGAATCAATAAAACAGGACAGGAAGATTCGAAAAGAGACTATTTCCAAAACTTTCAACTATGCTTTGAAAAACAGAAGCGCCAATCCAATGGAATGGAGAAGAGAATATTTCTTCAAATAATAACGCTAGAAGCACTGGAGTCTTCAGCAATAACTGCATCTAAACACTGATCACACATTTTTCATAAAAATTAAGCCACTACTGACCTAAATGCATAATACAAAATCATAACACTTGTCAAAGCTGATATAGAAAGAAAAGTAGATTTGGTGATGAGTTTTTAAAGTCATAACAATCAAAGTCCATAAAAATTGATTACTTGTACTTTATTTTTTTAAATTATGCTAAATATAGAATTCAGAATATGAGAATAGAAGCCAAACTCTAGAAGAAAATATTTGAAGAATATGAGTTTTATTTGGGATCTGAATCAAAAATTTAAATAATTCTCAAAATTAAAGAATAAGAAAAAACAATAGAATGCAAAAAATTCATGAACAGAAATCTCTTTAAAAAGATATATTTATGGAAAATAACTTGAATGACATCAATATCACATATCATTCGGGAATTATGAATTAAAAGTCACACTGCTGTACAACTATTGCAGTGGCTACAATGCTAAGGATCTAAAAATACTAAGTACTGGTAAGTTTTTGGAGTAACAGGATATCTCATCCATTTTTGATACAAACACAAAATCATACTGTTACTTTGGCAGGCAGTTTGACAGTTCCTTGCAAGCTAAACATATTTTTATCCTACAATCTAAAAATACAATCATAGACATTTACCTAAATGTGTTGAAATTCATGTCTACACAAAATATCGACATGAATGTATATCGCAGGTTTAAAAATTGTCACAAATGCAAGCAACCTAGAAGTCTTTTACAGGATGAATGAGTAAACATACTAAGATAGATCCATGTAATGGAATATGATTCGGGAACAAAATGAAGTCTGCTATGAAGCTATAAGAGGTCATAAGTAATCTTAAGTGCATACTGCTAAGAAAAGTCTAAAAAGACTTTTTGATTCCACCGGGGATTTAGCTCAGTGGTTCCATGGCCTGCCTCTCAAACTCAAGTACCCAAGTTCGATCCCCAGTACTAAAACAAACAAAAAAAATAATGTGGAGGATAAAAAGACTTTATGATTTCAAATATATGCTATTCTGGAAAAAGGCAAACGTAGAGAGAGACAAAAATAAGTAGTTCCCTAGGTTTAGGTAGAGGACTCACATACATGATATAATCATAGTAGATAATGGTGATATTTTTCATATGTTAGGTGCATAAGAGTAAACAACACAGAAACTATCTAATGTAGAGGATTTAGAATACATATACATATATATTCAATTATAGCAAACACATTATTAATATATCAATCTTTATAACAGGACAAACAGGGAAAAGGGATGAGAGAATATACAAGAACTGTGCACTATTTACTAATTATTCTATGAGCCTAAATGTTTATAAAAACAAAGTCTATTAATTTAAATGAAGTGAATATTCATATATACTTTGACATCTTCTGGTCAAGTTTCTGTTACATGGATGAATATGACAGAATTTTATAAAATTAGATAACTATCACAGAAATTACTATTATGATTTAGATCTAAAATATCCCCAAAAATGTCTCATGTACTCAGGGTTGGGCATTTGAAAGGTGACTGGGTTATGGATCACTATGTACATCAGTGGACTGACTCTTTGGGCACTGATGAATCCATAGATCAAGGTGCCGTTAGCAGGTGTCACTCAGTGTTGGAGAGTGTATCTCCCTCCCTGGATCCTTCTTTCTCTGCTGCCTTGTTGCCACGAGGCGAGTAGCTTGTCCCTCCCCATGAATATCAACTATGAAGTTTCTCCTTTGAAGCCAATGAATCTTGGACAGAATCTCATGAATAATGGGACTAGGCAAGTCTCTCCTCCTCTAAGTTGTATGTACTAGATATTGTGTTTCAGCAATAGAAAAGCTGACTGAGAAAAATACATACAGTTGCATTAAATAAATATTAATTTCAAGACTGACAATATTAAACATTTTTAACAGAAATGAAATTATTAGTTAACCTTTTAGAGGAGTGGGTACTGAGTAGGATGTGGGAGAAGCAACCATCTATAGGCCTAAAATAATTTTTGTCTTTTTTTTTTGATATTAATTGCTTCCATGTATGCATGTAAAACAAAATTATATTTTAAGATTAGTATACTTTAGTCATATTACTAATTATGGAAATTGTTTATTAACTGCAATCACAAAACACTACTCTATTAGATGATAACATTACATATTGTGTTCTAATTAATTATTCATACATAAATACCATTCATCTGGTGTAATAAAAAGGAGCTAAAAGTCACAAAGAAGACACGACTAAGGAGAAAACAAAAAGAAGAGGAAACACCAGAATTCAGTTATATAATCATGAATGTAAATTAAGTTACCAGATGCTCCGTTGAGTACAGTAGAGGTGTCCTGTGTGTTAAAGACTTGGTCTTCAGCTGATATTTATGTCATGTAAGGCCCCCAATCAACAGGACCAGCTGATGATGCAGAAACCTCCATCCCTGAGCCAAAATAAAACTTTTTTTTTCTCTACAAGTCAAGTATCCACATTATTTGCTACAAAAATGAAACACTTACTAACACAATTTCTTTCTGATTTGACAGAGAACAAGAAAGTGATGGCCATAACCCTTTCTTTATCACAAATTTCTTCCATTTAATTTTTAAGGATGACTGACCTTAAACAAGAATTATTGTTAGGTTACCTGGTAACAACTTCAGAATTCTAAATTCTTGGCTGAAATTTGTTATTTGTAAAATTTTATTGACAAAGAAAAACAAAGATGATAATGAGAAATCATCACTGGATTGCAAGCATTTTCCAGATATTTATTGCCAAACAACCTGCCTTTACCTCTAAGCCCAGTTCTTTATAACATTATATTCAAAACAAATTACTGATATCTTTTATATCTGGTAGGGTTCGCACTTTGAGGACATGCCAAATATTAAATGGCATTAGAGTGATGCTAAAAAACACATTAATGATAAATAAAACTGCTTAAATTATTCTATTTTACTTAGAGAATTATAATGAAACATGTTTTAACATGTCTGAAGTAACACTTGCATGGGATCTGTATTTTTCTGACACTTATCTGATCTGCTGCGAGGAAACACTGTGACATTTAGCCTGTTTTCTTGATAGATGGCCTACTGGATCTGGGTTCCCAAATATGCCTCCCAAATGGAACTTAGATGGTATTTTTAATCATAATTCAGAATTGGCATTTGAATGCGATTCCAGTGAACGCTTCCTCTTTTGGATGAATGATATATGAAGTTTTCTTATGGCAGAGAATGAAGAACTATAAATTTATCTACCAGAGGAGCACTCTCTGTTAATATCTTTCATAGGCTATGAAGGCAATTTACTGTTCTTGAAATTTCCTGTCATTTTCAGACTTGAAAATTGCTTTAGTTATTTCCTGTTTGATGATGTCGTAAAGCAAAGACTATATACACATATGGCATAGTGGACTGTCAGCCTTTCATCTCTCTCCTCAAACTGTGCCTGCAGGTTAATTTAACAAAGAGACTTTTAGAAAGCTACTAATAACACAATATAAAAGGCAGGAAGAAAAGAAACTGAAAACTTTGTTTAAAAAGAACACCAACAAAAAGCCATACCAATCTCTCCTGTGATACTTGAAGTGAAAAAATATATTTGTTATATGATGAACTTATTTAATATGAAAGTCTACTAGTGTGTAAAATATACATGGTAATTTTCCAAGTATTGTAATCATCTGCTGTATTCAGCAGCTATTTGATCTTAAATTTATTTTGCAGTTGTTTCAGAAATGTGTGCTTTTTAAATTAGTTTTCATTTTAAAACAAAAATATATATTCAGCATCATGTCTTTGTTCTTCAAATGTCTTTGAATTTAATACATAGAGCATTGTCTATTTTTATCTAAGTTATGGACTCCTGAAACACCAATAATTATTTAGCGGTGCATGAAGTTCAATTGGCTTTATTTTTTGAAAAGTAGGACTACATCTATACAATTTCTTATAATCTGAGAGAAAGTAAAAAAGAAAATAAAATTGAGGAAGTTGAATTGGAGTTAAAAATACAGACTTAATATTTAATAAATTTTAATAAATATTTCTTTTTCTCGGACTAATTTAAACAGTACCTGACAAGAGTTAAATGTCAGAGGTAAAATGGTTCACATAAAAAAGAATAAATGCAGAGCTTTCTCTCCAATATACCAGTAATAAAAATATTCATGATCCACTTCATCTGTTAAAAATCTAGTGTATGAAATATATTAATTTATGACTATCTTTTATAAACAATACATTTGAGTTCCATAATTTTTTCTAGATTTGATTTTCTTGTTTATATAAAGAAGTTGGAGGGCTGGGGATTTAGTTTAAGGGCCAGGGATTTAGCTCAGCGGTTTGGTGGCCTGCTCAAGGACCCGAGTTCAATCCCTGGTACCCCCCAAAAAATAATAATAAAAATAAAATAAAGAAGGTGGTTCATATGTCAAAATTATAAGCCTTTTTAAAATGCATGCATCGAAAATTACTCCTTCCCCTGAGTGAAGTGCCTTTGCTTCCTCTTTGTGGTCTATTTTAGTATGCATTCTCAGGACTCACAATATTCAACTTATCAATACTTGCTGTTGAAACTTCGCTTTTGTGTATTTTAAGTATCAAAAGTTCAATAAGATAGTCTAAGTGAAAAATCTAAGATTGATTAAGTATTACTATTTATTCAACAGAAATGTGAAAGTCTTTTTGGCACTAAAATTCTTCAGTTGCTCCAGCACCATTAATTTAAAAAATACTTCATTGGTGTTAGGGAAACAGCTCATTCGTTAAGAGCTTGCCAAAATTCAATCCCCAGCATGATTAATAGTAATAATGATAATAATAATAATAATATTTTTCACACTATAGTTGAGCAAAACATCATGACCATCTTGTGTTAATCTTGGTAGGAATGCTCTTTTCAGGACCGCTCATTGATTTTTGTCTGTGCTTTCATCTTCAACAAAACATTTATTTGCTAAATTTATCATTAGCTTTTTAAAACTGAGACATAAAATTTGTGTATAAATATATAATACATATATATGTATTATATAATATATATAATAAAATAAATA